>NW_016908540.1:1988677-2028074 GCF_001483705.2 Eufriesea mexicana | reverse complement strand
ATAAATAAATTAAAAAATTTTAAGTATTTTGTTTCAAATTTATTTAGGACAGTTCCCCAACTGTTACTAATTTTAAAGAATTTTGTTTACTATTATCATTATGTGTTTTTACTCTATTTTACCCTGACTGTTTAATTTACATAGATGAAATTTCTATGCAAACAATTAAACATTGTAAGTAGCTATAAGTTCCTGCTGTGGTAATAGTTAACACAGATTTTTAAATATATATGTGTAGATACAATAAAAGAGCGATGTATGTAAGAAAGAGATAAGTGGAACAAGTATGCATGGGATGGCAATATCTAATGATTCAAGTTATTTGGATGTGTGTAATGATTGAGGTGTTGTGTGAATTGTGCATGTACATGTAACGTGTGAAAGAAGAAAGAACAGAGCAAGAGTGATTTGGCATAGATCAATTGCAATTGAGTTTTAATAGTGAAAAGAGGTGT
The DNA here is from genome assembly GCF_001483705.2 of Eufriesea mexicana. Lineage (NCBI taxonomy): Eukaryota > Metazoa > Arthropoda > Insecta > Hymenoptera > Apidae > Eufriesea > Eufriesea mexicana. The sequence goes on along the minus strand of NW_016908540.1, from coordinate 2,027,619 downwards.
GAGCATGTGATTGTGATAAATTAATTACATTTAAACTTAATACTTGCATATAATAATCTTTGTAAATAAATAAACAATTGTTCTTATTGTAATTACTATTTAATCCACCACTAACACGTACTACTTAAAATTCAAAGCTGTTCATTAAAAGGAATAAAATTCGAAGAACGAAACTCAAAACGAAGCGAGACTGATTTGGCATAGGTCAGTTGGAATTGAGTTTTAATAGTGAGAAGTATGAACATGTGATTGTGATAAATTAATTACATTTAAACTTAATACTTGTATTTGATAATTTTTGAAAATAAATAAACAATTATTCTTATTGTTATTAATATTTAATTCACCACTAACACGTGCTACTTAAAATTCAAAGCTGTTCATTAAAAGGAATAAAATTCGAAGAACGAAACTCAAAACGAAGCGAGAGTGATTTGGCATAGGTCAGTTGGAATTGAGTTTTAATAGTGAGAAGTATGAGCATGTGATTGTGCTAAATTAATTATGTTTAAACCTAATACTTGTATTTGATAATTTTTGTAAATAAATAAACAATTGTTCTTATTATTATTAATATTTAATTCACCACTAACACCTGCTATTTAAAGTTCAAAGCTGTTCATTAAAAGGAATAAAATTCGAAGAACGAAACTCAAAACGAAGCGAGACTGATTTGGCATAGGTCAGTTGGAATTGAGTTTTAATAGTGAGAAGTATGAACATGTGATTGTGATAAATTAATTACATTTAAACTTAATACTTGTATTTGATAATTTTTGAAAATAAATAAACAATTATTCTTATTGTTATTAATATTTAATTCACCACTAACACGTGCTACTTAAAATTCAAAGCTGTTCATTAAAAGAAATAAAATTCGAAGAACGAAACTCGAAGTTGCAAATACTACTAATCCACGCCCAGATGAAAACAAGCTACCACCCAAGCAACCACTTGCATCAATTATAAATCCCGCATTCGAACATTCCCGAAAATCCGAAATCCGAGTATATCAACCATCCATGAAAACAAAACTGCCCCAACAAAATAACCCAAATCCCTCAGCCGTCGATTATTCACGAGCCAGCAGCCTGTATCCCAGGAAGAATTTTTCCATCCGCCTGGTCGCGCTAAAAATGAGTCGAAAACCGTCATCAGGCTCGCTAAAGGGAAAGAAGAAAAAGCGAAATGGTCGTCCGTGAAATCGCATTGCACGGTCTGGCCTCTCCTCTATTTTTTTTTCTTCTTTTTTCCCTTTTTTAGGCACGTGGCCGCGGCAGCGTCGGTACACCCTTTATCCCGAGGAAGCGGAAACGGAACTGGATGAAGCCAGCGCCGCCGGCTCGAAGGTAACGAGGTTTTCCTCGGTTGGTTAATTTGCCGCGGATTGGATCGCGCGAAAACACGCGCACTAACGTGGTTTCCAACGAACCCACCACCCCTGGACCCCTATCTGTCCTCGCCCCTGGTCGGAACCATCCACCGGTGTCACCGACATTCTGCACTTTGATCATCGCGAATCGCCAATGATACCTCGATGCTAAAATGCTGCTCGCGTAACGCGATTACCGCAGTCGACTCGAACCGAATATTTTTCTCCTTTTTCCCCTTTCCGCGTTATTTTTCCTTTTTTTTTTCATCTTTTTACCCCTTTCGCCAATTTTTTCCTTTTCCCTCGTCTTCCTTTTTTTTAATGCACGTATACAGGGAAGCCCGGAAGCTCGCTCGCTCGCGAAACCTGCCCTCGATATATTCGATGCCGGGCTCGTTACACTTTGATCGCCGGCTCGCGAGAACGAAAAAGGATTCACCGCGGTTAAGCTTTCAGCGTGCGGTTCGCTCGTTAATCGAGTCTCTCAGGATTCGTTTTAGCGTCTCGTTTAATGCGACGACGCGGAACCCGGTATCGTTTACCCTGCTCGAGAATCGCTTGCAATTGCAGCATTTTGGGAGAAACGGGTACTCGTATTGGTGATACAAGAGGGTCGTTTTGTGCTTTGTTTCTTCGTAACCTGTGTGTGTGTGTGTGTGAGTGTGTGTGTGTGTTATGTTCCTTATTCCTTTTTTCTGTTTTATTAATCATTGGAGGTTGTGTTCGTGGTGATTACGAGATTATGGCATCCTGCTATTTACACTGTAAGTGTCAGGTGTGATGGGGTTGGTTTGAGTTTGATTAGGTGGTTATTAGCGACAGACTGTGAACTACTATTAGAGTGTTTATGCCATGTCTCAGTATAGTTTAGTTCGGTTTGTTTATATTATAGATACTGTAGTAGTTGGATTACGTAGTTAACCTCTTGGACTGTAATGACGAGTCCGGCTCGGTGTCAGGTTTTCATATTAAATTTTAAGAAAACAAATTACACTTATTGTACTAGTAAATTGTACTTAATTTATCATACGCAAGATTCTTAACCCTTTGCACTCGAGAGGTGACTCTAAATTATAATGATGAGTGATTTTAAAGATCGACGTTAATTAATATATCAAATTCAAAATTATATAACGATGTGTGGAATGTCGAAGAAAAATAATTCTATGTCTTAATTTGCATATGATTTCTCATTTACCGTTTTAAAAATATCGTCGACTCTATGACAGAAAGCCTTCGAATTACTATTTTTCTGTAACGAAAAAGTCGTCGAGTGCAAAGGGTTAAAAGAATCTTAAAATTATTTACAGTTTTATTGTGCACAAGGAAAATGTATAAGGACTAATTAAAATTGAATACTTCCTCATTCATAATTTTTCTTATTTAAATTGTAGCCTAAGGAGTTAAGGGGAGGATGTGAGTAATATAGTATGTTTTGATATTTATATTATAGATCCTGAATTTTTTGAATTAACCCTTTGCCTTCACTCGAGAGGTGAGCTTCAGTCATCATTTCATAAAATTTGGAAGATGGATATTAATTAATATATCGAATTTAATGTAATGTAATAATGTGCGAGGTATCGAAATCAAATAATTCTACAATTCTTTATTTACTGCTCAAAAAAGTATTGTCAGTTTTTTTAGTAGAGAATCTTTGAACTTCTACTCTTCTCTAGCCAAAAAATCGTCGAGTGCAAAGGGTTAAGTTTGCATTGATATGGATGGTTCAACTCCTTGCGCCCCAAGAATTTTTTGGTACTGTTCAAAACTCGATACACTTTTACTATAACGTACATATTATATCCCCTATATCTATGAATATTATCCCCAAAAAACGAGTGTCAAAAACTACTGAGATGCAAAGAATAATTTTAAAGAACATTGAAGTTTGCTTAATATAAAGAAATAAATAATAAAGATTCACCCTCAAAGCAAAGAGAAAACCGGAAAAAAAATATAGGGATGATGGATAAAATGATTCCTGTATCTAAACTCTACGTGTCGTTTGTAATCTCCCGATCATTTTTATTTCATCGACCTCGATGCGGCTGATCCGCGTTGTAACGCAACAAAAATGGCGGGCCGGCTAAAAAGCGCTGGCGCGTAACAAAATCGAAGTAAAGCCTTTCATAAGTTTTGATTTAAACTCTCCCGTATAACTCATTCCGTAAACAACATTTTATACTTGACATATTACTGCCGTTTTATACGGGTGCGCGCAGCACTTTGATCAGCGGCAGATAGCTGATGGAAAAATGCAGGCTGCATAACCTGGTTATAGTTTGCGTACACGTCAGCGAACGTTTTTACGCATCCCCCTGCCTCGAAAGCTATACAGGGTGTTCCATAAAAGGTGCTACCCCACGAGCGAACGACCATTCTTTGCACAGGTAATCTCACGAAATAGATATCTGACGTATACCACCATGAAATTTTAATTTAAGATCCATTATATTCTAATTATCTTATATGATACCGATGATATTGAAAAATGACTTTGAAAAATCGATTATACAGGGTGTCCGAGTAAACCTTAGCACTTGGGTTATTTTTTAAGTTATAAAAATAATGGAAAGATTTTTAAAAGAATAATTTTTGAATACTAAGTAATGGGATAGGATCATCACATAGTTTGAAGGACGTAAGTTAGTTTATTGCATGATCTAGATTATCATATTTACAAACAGAAAAACATAGGCTGCCATTAAAAAGTAGAAATGATCTTTATATGGCCATATGATGCTTCCTCCAGTAAAAAATAATTCTTTTAAATAAATTTTTCAATTACCCTTACAGTTTAACAAATAATCAAACTGTTAATTTACAAGTACATAAAATTATTCGACTGTCATTCATTTTCTATTTTCTATTCTTCCCCATTAAAAAGCAAAATGGTAACAATTAATTTCTTTTCCTGTTATCTAAAAAATTTGTTATTTGTTTATTACCGTCTACAATAAATTAATTATTACTCCTATTCAATTGTAAAAATTTCCTTTTATGGATCAGTCTATAAAATATGTATCATTTTAGAATGTCGAAGATAGTGAAATATTGAAATTGCACTTCTATCCAGTAAAGAATAAATTATTAAATAAAACTTAAAATTAATTAACGAAATTATACCCCGTCTTTTAATAGACGAGTGAAACAAGTATTCATTTCTTTCTGGAAAATATTTTAATTATACCGTTTAATGCAAACCATCCTGTATACCCAATATTACACGAGGTTCTATGGCAGAACGTTAACACTCCATCTACCTAGCAGTGAGTTAAAAAATTAATAATTCGAGGGAAAAAAGTTCGTCAAATTTTTTTGACAAACATAGCCGACCAATTTGTAATTTGGCTGTACTGGACGAATGGTTCGTAGATGGAATTTAATATTAGACACCATGCATAAGGATAATCCAATTTTTACATTATTATAAAAAATAATAAGACATATAAACAAGAATAGAAAATGGATTACCAAATATTTCATTGAAACATTTAATTTAAAAAAAGAATTATTTTGATAATACCTTGATTACTTCTCCTTGAAAAATTGTGATGTACTAGTAGTAGCTTCATCAAAGATAAATAATTTTGAACCAATCATTATTACTTAAACTATAGACATCGTAAATTCTATTTCAATAAGAAAGGAATTAAATTCTTTATTCAAGATACACATTGTATGATTGTATTAATAGAATGAAATGTCTTATTTGCTTTTGCTTCTTCCTGTTTATCCTGTTCTTCATAACGAGCTATTTGCTATCGACTATTAAATTGATTTCACAATTTTCTAAAGAGTTAAGTGAACACGAACATAAATCTAAAACCGCATTTAAACGGGAGATCTAATTTAATCCATCTATTTTCCACGTCATAAGAACTATCTAACCAATCTAATAAATAGTTCCACCTAACTAATTACTCTACAAATATTAAACTCCATTAACTAACGGTGCTTACAAACTTCACTGGAAGAACGCTAATATTCAAGCGAACAGAAAATCGAGGCTCAACTTCGATCATTCAATAACTTCTATGGTAGAAAATAATCTAATATATAAAAAAAATAAAAAAAAAAAGGAAACAGAAATAATAAAATAATAATGAGTTTCAGAAATTGATTAAATTATCAATTATTAATTATCACAAATACCATGATCATCATCCAAATACTTCAACCCTTTTTAATTACACAAGAATCTAAAGAAGTCACAAATGGTACTCTAGAACAATGATTTTCAATCTTTTTAATCCCACATACACAAACTAATTACTAAAATTCTATAGGATATAAAAAAAAATATTTTTTATTCATGACAAAAAGGGATTGATAGAATTTTAATTCTTCAATTAAAATTAATTGTAATTACATTTAAATTCTTAAATTAGTAATTCAATTTTTACATTTGGCAATCTCAAGAAAAAGAGATCTATACTCAATTAAACAGTCATTGAATCTTCTAAAAATTCTAATGAGGTATCCAAAAATTAGTGTAATGTAGCACGATACACTGGTTGAAAATCAGTGCTCTAAATTATTTTCCATAGAATAAGGAACATATATAATATGTCACTACAGAATATAGTATAGCAAGGGTTAACAAAAATTAATCAACAGACCACAGTTCTATTAAAACCTCTCATCCTGACTACCAAACCTAACCCTCTGCAATCCTGATTCTTTCTCAATTTTCTTTCTAATAACTCTCTATTATATTAAATGTTTTACTTTAGTCTATTTCAAGAAAACAGTGACAGGTTGATAGAAACCAATTCCAACAAATTTTGTCCCCTAACTATTGCTTAGAAGTCCAGTCACAGTCAACAGAGTTCAAGAGATCAGAACGTGACTGCAGTCCTCAATTTCTCATGAATTTAAATACCACAAATCCTCAATAATTTCGAGCTCAATAATGAATTAATATTTCGCACAAACTTCATCAAACGTTCCACTTTACAATTCCATAATTCACCCCACAATTTTCCAGTAGTACCTTCCTTTCCCCCTCCCACTCATCTTGACCCAACTCCATTAACACCTCGACCCGCCACCAAGCTCGAACCCGTAACTTCTAAAATACCTACCCATACCGTTTCCCTTATCATTCTGTTGTGGACTCGTGTTGCCAACAATTTACCGTTAAAACCGAAAGCACCCTGTATAAACGCGTATACATACATACGTATATACCCTGTGCGTCGGCCTGCAGCATCGGCAGGCGCAGCCAAGCGTCCGCCAATTATTCAGCAAATGTTATAATTGGCACATTCCATTACGCGTAATGGATCGCACTTAGCGGCTGCCGGTGTGATTGGGGCTCGTGAGCTGCGGAGAGAGACGCCGAGACGGGAACGAAACGGTCGGGACGACGAAGAGGGGAGAGAGAGGGGTAGAGAAGGAGGCGAGGCCAATCTCGATAATATGAGCGTAGCGAAGGATACGACCTGACGCGTGCGAGATACTCGAGGATAGCGGGTATCTAGACACCACGGGATATTCCGGCCGGATTGGCACGGTTCAATCTCGATTCCCCGATAATGACGAGGATTTTCATGCGTGTCGACGGTAAGCTGATAACTGCACGCTGAGTCCATGCGGACAGTAGGAATGCGAATGTATGGGTATGATTGGGATTTTTAGGTTATGTTGCTTGGATTCCGTGTGGTTACGTTGAAAAAGAGACGTACGATTGTTTATCGTGAAGGAGGCCTGTTACTGAATGTTGGAGGAGAGCTAAATTATTATGGGCTTCGTTGGTTGATGAATTTCAAGGTTTGATGGGATGATGAGATTGGGATTATTGAAGAAAGGGGAAAGAAGAATTAATGGAAAATGTATCTTTCATTATTGGAAAGTTATTTGGTTTGTAAATTTCAAGATTTGATGAGATGATGAAATTGAGATTAAGAAATGGGAGAAGAAAAGCTAATAAAAAATGTATAATTGAGAAATTCTTGATAAGTACGTATAGAGTAGATTGAGAACTTGTTATTGGAAAACATGAAAGAAAATTACAAAGTGGATCTAATTTTTGATTAAGTTTTATGAAGTGGCAAATGCTTATTATTTTTGTTGTAAAATGATGTTTATGAGTCATAATAAAGAAAGAAAATGTCCAGGAGGAATGTACAATTGTTTGTGTGAAGGATTTACTGGTATCTAATTGAATAAAAGTAATAAATTCTCTGAATTTGTCTTTGCATCGCAGTCCCAATTGTTATTAAAAATAATTAAACATTTTGTGTAATTAATTTGTTTAGTTAGCTTCATATGTAAAATCCAACTTAAAATATCTATGTAAGGAACTATATAATCATAAGTAGAAGATTTGTTTCCAAATTATGCAATATCATATTCTAAAATAGTTACAATATCATATTGTAAAGCGATTACACTACCATAATGTAAATTGGTTACAATATCATATTGTGAATTGATTACTTTTTCATAATGTAAAATGATTACGATAACACATTGTCAAGTGATTACAATATCATATTGTAAAGAGACTACGGTATTATATAATAAAATGATTATAATACCTTTGATATTACAAAACAGTTACAATAACACATTATGTAATAATTACAACATTATACTTCTAAAGTAGCATTAACAATTTATATATAGTAATTCTTAAAAAGGTAAAGTGCAAATGCAATTTTTTTTAACAATGTATCATTGACAAATTCTATATTTGTCAAAAAATAAATAATTGACACAGCATACAAAATAAATGAGCTTGATATTTCTTAAGTACAATATTATCAATAATATGTTAATATATTTTATCAAAACTTTTATCAAAAATCGATATTACAGATTTATCATTAATTCTCATCAAAAGTCGATACTATAAATTTTATAGATCAGCTTAGAGGTTCTGAGGTTATGTCATATAAACAAATTACATTTGAAATTGCATTCATAAATAGTAAGACTAAAAAATTGCATTAGCAAGCAACTTGAAATACAATGAATGTTAAAAATATTCACTCACCCCAAACATAACGTGGCGAGAAGAAAACCTGTTAGAATCTGATCGCAACCTACCGGCACACGTGTATCCTGACAAGGTTGATCTTTTATTCTAAATCACATTTATAATATAAATAAAACAAGTAAACTCAATATTATTACGAATCACAAACATTATTACAAACTTTTTGTAACACTTACCTTCAAATATCCGAATATTAAACGACAATATGACACAATGGCACCGACATTTTAACGAACATTCCAACGCTTCTTTAGTTTAAACAATATGCAATCGCGGTAAACGCGCGGGATATTTGAATTCAATTTGATTTTTATTAGACAAACTCAAGTGTCTGAATTAACATTATTGAAAACATTTAATAATTCGAAATAGCAGAAAATTAAAATTAAAGAATTTGATGATCAATTTAAAATTGATAATTCCTTAATTTCTATTGCAACAAAGGAATAATTAAATAATAAATATATGGCATTTGATACACGTTGTACTATTTCTTACAAATGTAAATAGCATTACAATAATAACATACTGTTAAAAATTTCAGTAATGTTTCTAATAATTTGATAGAAACAAATCATTTTCCAAAATAAAAAATCCAAAAGGAATATATATAATTGAAACTTGTGTATAACATTTTCATTTTTAATTTTCACATTGACTCTGTCTTATCAATTTAAAATACGTACAAAATACAAAATGAATTACAGATAACAATTACACTGATCAACACGAATTTTAATCTGTAATTTCCATTAGGTGATTCTTGTAGAGCTTACTTTCTCGAACACAAATCTGTAATCGAAATTATTCTATAACTCACAGTTTAAAAAAAAATATAAGCTTTTCTAAAAATGTACGATTTTTTACTAAAACGAAGTATTACATAAAAAGTAATAACCTTAAAAGATTCATTCTCATTTTAAAAGTTAAATGGGTGTTTATTTTTTAACGAGTTTATATTAAAAAATCATTTGTATTTATGTATCGAATAACGAAATTGTGTCAGGTTACAAGTGATTTAGAGAAATTTCTTATAATTTTGCGATTAGTATAAAAGAGTACATAAAAATATATACATAGGATATATATAAAAAAATAATATCTATTGTACAATGATTATGGTGACGATTACGTATGACTACGGCCCTGGCGAAGCTAGATGTGCAAACAATGGCTGCGTGGCGGTAAAATCGCGCTTACCGATTGCCGATATTTATATTTTACCGGCCTGTGAACATTGAACATCATTCTAATATTGTTCCTAGATTGTTTCTCTTCAGAAAAGTCTACAGAAAACACTATTATGTAGCAAATTAGTGTCAGATAAAAAGCTTTTTATAAAAATGCAAAAACATGCATAGAAAATACGCTACTAGGTTATTTTTAAACTTTGATGACCAATTATAGTTATTCAGAAGCACAAATAATTATAATTATGAACATTAATATACTCGGGATAGTCTTACCTAGCTTTCAATACATCAATGAACATCCTAACATTCTTATCTTTTATGCAATACTTCATTTTCTCAAAAATCATGCCTTTTTAGAAAAACTCAAATTTTTTGAAAACTGAGGGTGATACAATAATTTCGATTACGGATTTGTATTCAGAAAAGTATACTCTATAAGAAACACTTAATGGATACTATAGATTAGAGAAAAAGTTAAATTCGTTCTACAGTGTTATTGAACAATTTTAATACAAACATTAATCACTCTAAATATTAATATAAAGGCGATATCAGTAAATGAATATGACATACTATAATAGACAAATATTAACAGCAAATAGTATTTTTCGTTTAAATCATCTCAAATCATCCCTACAATTCGCCACTAACCACCACATTCTATCTGTTTCCTATTTTTCTTAAATTGTCACCGAAAAAATTAAGAATTGCAATCGTGGATCACCGGGAACACACGAAACATAGCGGTTTCAATCAATCTCCTTTCCTAGATTTCTGGTGGCGCGCAAAACTGCCGCAGCAGTAAACCAGTCAACGCGTAATGTAGCGTCAGAGATGATTTGTGCCCTCACAAAGGCAGATCCCGGACGCGCGAGAAATCTTCGAATATCATGCGGTTTCGTTCGATAAGCGTAGATTGGATAGCGGCTCGGTGGTCATCATTTACAGGCGGAAACAGTGATGCAAGAGCCGTGAACGTGCTGGACGCCGCATGCGGCCCGTGACAATTATTAGGATGGCAATTACCGGGCCGAGCTCGCACGAAACACAATGGCGGCGCAGGAGGAGAGGGAAATCTAGCCGAACACCGCGAAATAGACTCAGGTGTGCTCACTGGCCGCTGCTGAATTTATAATTCTGTTAGGCACCCTCCGCAACGCGCCACGTGCCGCCACCCCCTCGATTCGGATCGCGCCCGGATAAAATGTTGGAGAACGTTTCTCGTTGCATCGAAAGCGGTATGCCGCGTCGTTTTTATTGCATTAACTCGATTACAACTGCTACTATGGATGGTCCAATGAATTTGGATATTGGAATTGAAGCGATATACGTGGGGAGTGATGCGGGATTGTTTGATCATGCACGATTGAAGTTTTGCTGGCAGAGTGATGTTAATTCGAGACCCGAGTATTCGAGTGTTTGAGTATCTGATAACTGGAAATTCTGCAGTTCTTGTTTGTTCCTTGTACTTTGGGTACTTTGGGAAGATTTGTTGAAAATGAATTTTATACTGCTTTAAATGTGTCATAAAACAGTTCCCTTACGTATAATTGTACGGAGTGAGCTATTTAGGTTTATACCACGAAATTTATAGTAAATGAATGCTGTTAATTTTTTATTGAATTTTCAATGAAAACTTTTTAATAGAAATCTACATTTTCTATTCCGAAATTTTATTCCGTGTAAAAGTAATAAATTACTTTTGTCAGAATATATGTGCAACCTTCATTTTGTGAAATAATTGACAAAGGAATCTATAAAATTATCGAAGGAACAAACTTCGAAATTCTTTGAAGAAGCTTTTCATCTTCTCACGAAGCTTTCAAAATTTCTTTATATAAAAAATAAAAGTGTATGGCGCTATTGATTTTATGCCTAACTTTGTTATGCGAATATTGCACTATTCAAAATAATATGGAGATATTATTATATCGTTATAAACAGAAATGTTTTGCCTTTGTACACTGTATCTCGTTTTATCGTTATATTCGATTATCTTGACATCAGTTAAAGTACATCGATTACATTGTCAAACAATTCTTATGCTTATTATTCCTTTGAAATATTCCTTCCGATCATCATTTCTGTTGGTACATTATCTTTTTGCTGGAAATAAACCTTTATGCGTCAATAAAATCGATCGTCCCGGTCGGTGGATTTGGTTTTGCGTCATTGAACAGTGTATTCAGCCGGAGCATGATTCTTGCTATCGAACTTCACTGACTCGGAAACCGTGCACCCCTATTTCTATCGAATCCGCGCGATTTAATTCCATCGGCATCCTTTCGGTTTACATTAAAATCGTATCAACATGAAACCCCATTATATTTTTCTTAACCTTTCCCCTCTATATTTTCGCGTATTTATTATACAAATATTCAATATGCAAATATGCAATTTTATACCTTTGTCGATGATTCATAAATTATTTCCTAAAACAGACTGTCGTTATTTTCAATTTTCCATTATATCATCTATTAATATTCATTACCGTTTATGGATATTTAATATTTAATATTTTAATTGTTTATAATATTTATTACTGAATTACTGTTTATTTATTAACACAAGATAAATTCGTGTATCAAATGCAGAGGAAATTTCGCTGAAAAGTTGATTCTTCTTTGAAATGAGAGATATTTCCGCATTTTATCGACTGAAAATATTACCCAATTAATTCGGGCAGAATTTTACGCGAAATTTTAACCGAAATAAGAAAGTTAAACGTTATGCACGACGAACTGCTATACCGTTGCATTAAGTTACGTATGAAATATCGAAGGTGTACTCGTAAATCAATATTCCTAGATTTCTTCGATGCAAATTGGTGCTTGGCAAGACGAATTAGGTAGAATATTAATCTAGACGTTCTAGACAGAGTGTTACGTAATAGAAAGTGCCTACAGAACGCCCCAGAGTATCGATGGCACCCTAACATCCCCTACTGTTTTGTCACATTCATTGAATCTTCACTGACACGTGCCACGTGATCATTAAGACTCGATCTTCGAGCAAAATCGAGGAAACGTATGTGTATACAGGGGAAATTATCACCATTTAGGGTCGGAACATCTCTGCTGTCGTTAAGACTCTACATCACTGACAACACATAAGGAATGAGATTCAACTTAATACTTTACCCTAATTATCTTTTTCAATTAAAAAATTGATATTCCGTGTCACAAAATATTATAAATATTATTCACTTACCTCTCCATTCCTTTGTAATTCTTTTTATTCATTTCCTATCTTCATATATTATTTTCTCACAAATTACACGAATATAGGAGTAAAGAAATTTCAAGAAATGCAACTTGATATTCAAATTTTTCTTCCACTTTATTAAGAAAAATTTTTATGCGAACAACTTTTTGACAACTAAATTCCTCCAGAGATTTTGTCAATCACGTTTAAATATAAAATTTCTTGAACTTTCTTTGGTTTTTTACTCATAATTGAAACACGTATCCCATTATAAATGACAAATCTAAAAATTTAACAGATCAGTCAGATTAATTCTCAAAAATAGCGAAATCGTAGGAAACATAGGGGTATAGAGAACAAAGGAATTCGAAATGGTATGATACCTCGACAGCTAGGTAAGCACCGGAAGCGATTTCTAACATCGGCCAATTAACGTGGAAGGATGAGCCCGATAGGAAAGGAAGATTTTCGTATCGACTGGCACGAGTGGAGCGTAGCACGGTGGGTAGAGAAGCATCGAGGAACGGTCTGTGCCGGCTGATGAGGCGGAAGGCACCTAAAGAGATAAAGCGGCGAAATGGAGGGACGAGACACACAGAGGGATGCCTAGGCAGCCGGCTGGATGTGGGTGCGGGAGGGTAAGAGCCGGGGAGCCGTAGGAAGAGAAGCGAGAGGGAAGAGAAATCAACTTTTATTTGCCCGGAACGTCGTTAGGGGTAAGTGGAGGACCGAAGGGTGGCCGGACGTAATGGCGCCCTCAACCCAACCTCGGCTCCTGCCTTCCGGTATCTGTAGCGTGTCTATCGTGCCTCTTCATCCTTCCCTCCGCTACTGCCCGCCCCTCGATCCTACACAACGATTCGAGGATGCATTGGTATGTTCTTGGAACGATTGTTACTGTGGAGAGACGTGGAAGCTCCTACCGAGGATCTTTCATCGTGAGCATGTGTACGATGATGCATGCGATTTGTTAATAAGGATTTAGTAACAGCTATTGTCGTATATAAAAGAAAATACGGGTTCTCGGTTTAAGCAAAAGTGTTCATAAGAAAATAGACCTTTTATTATTGGTACTGAATAATTTATTTGGCTTTTAATAAATTATACGAGGAGTTCATCGTACTAATTTCTTCAAGCCTTAATTCATTCGCATATCAAAATACAATCTACATTTAGAAATTATTTTTAATCATTTATAAATATTTTTATCATGCACCTGTAATATAATTTAACTAACTTTCATTTAATATGTAATGTGGTAAGAATAGAAATATTTTTTTGGGGGGAATTTCTTTAAGTTTTGTATAATTACTTATAAGTTACTTTTTGTATAGTTGGTGTGTTGTTGCACTAAAGAGGCGACACTTCTTAGTGGTGGATGAAATTTTAATAACAATAAGAACAATTCTTTATTTAATTTCAAATATTATCAAACTCAAATATTAAGTTCAAATATAATTAATTTATCAGAATCACATGCTCACACCTATTTTCACCATCACAACTCAATTACAACTGACCTATGTGTTAGTGGTGGATGAAATATTAATAACAATAAAAACAATTCTTTATTTAATTACAAAGATTATCAAACACAAATCTTAAGTTTAAATATAATTAATTTATCACAATCACATACTCACACCTTCCCTCACTATTAAAACTCAATTGCAACTGACCTATGTCAAATCACTCTCGTTTTTTTCTTTCTTCTTTCATACAATACATTACATACACAACTCACACACACGCATACTCATTTACCACATAACCTGAATTCATTAGATATCGCTATCCTATGTATACTTGTTCCACTCATTCCTTTCTTACATATATCGTTTCTTTATTTTATCAACACATATATATTTAAAAATCTATGTAACCATTACCACAACTCTCAGTCGCCATTTAATCAGATTCTAAATATCAGTGTTAATTAATACATCAAATTTAAAATTACCCAACGATGCATAGAATGTCAAAATAAAATAATTGTATGTATTAATTTGCATACGATTTCCTATCTACCATTTTAAAAGTATCGTCGACTTTACAGGAGAATGTCTTCAAATTAGTATTTATTTTTCCATAACGAAAAAATCGCCGAATGCATAGGGTTAATGCGAATTTTGTAGTGTGCTTTCTGTCGATATTCGCATAATATTTTAGAATGGGGATGAATAGATCTCTGTATGTGATTTGTTAACAACAAATTAATAAGAATTTATTTTCTAGTGGATTGAAGACTGCATGAAAATTTACGTTTCATTCTTGAACTCTGAAAATGCAATTAAATTTTTCGCGTATGACAGTAGCTGGATATAAAAGTTGACACTTTCGATATAGCAAGTTTCGAATTCTTTTGCACAACGTTTCATAACCCGATGTTAAACGCGTTGAAATAGTAACAATCTAATAACAGAAAATAACAAGAATTCACCAACTCGATCAATTACAAACCCTGTTAACACCTTGAAGCAACGGGGCAATAATTTAACAGCTTATTCATCGCGTTACGACCGCCGACACTGTGTCATCCCAATTACATTTCCAAGCAAATCTCATTACGCGACATTAATCGGGCGATTAAAATAAATCTGGCGTCGATGACGTTACATAATCCTGACATACCGGCAGAAATCGATTTCCGTGGGTCACGTGGTTATGGGACCCAATGTCCTTTAACGAATCCACGGGAAACGACGCCACGTTCGTTAGCTTAAATAAGCCGCAGAGATCCGCAAGAATAATAAATGAAGGTTTCCCTGCGACGCAGCGAAAGAAGAGACAATGGCTTTCAATGAAGATCACCGGGCAGAAAAGCTAATTCCAGAATGACTACACGATAAATCTGAGCCCCGACTACACCACCCGGGGATATTACCATCACAATGGCAGACGTCGAGTGGTACGAAAAGAAGAGGGCTGGGCGGGACGTTGAGATTGCGATGTCCGGCGTCCCGACGCTCCCAAATGCCGCCATACACTTCCCCTTCGTTGCGCGACGCCCACCCGATTACGCGCCCCTGGATACGCTGGACTTAACCGTATCCAGTGGCAGAACAAACTTTCCACGGTCACGTGCCATTTGTTCCGAATTCGTGCTGCTCGAAGAAGGTAATTCATCGAGAAATTCGATGGGAAAGCTGCAAGATGCTGGTCTGCCTGATTGATGAGCTATCCGAATGCTCGGATTTTGAGAAATTTTTTGATGGAATTGGTTAGTCGTAATGAGTGTTTCATATGCATTGCCGGTTTTCAGGAACCTTGCTAGTTTTGGTGTGGGATTGCAGTGCTTCGAAACATAGATGAGTGCATTTGTGCATTATGTATACAGAGGAATTTGGGAATTTTTAATTATTTATTGTCGGAATTTTATTATTTTCAAAACTGATACGCATTGCCGGTTTTCAGGGGCCTTTGATGTTTTGGTATGGGATTGCAGTGCTTCGAAACATAGATGTGTTTGTGCGTTTGTGTGCTATGTATTTCTAGGAATTTGGGAATTTTTTATTATTTATTGTCGGAATTTTATTATTTTCAAAACTGAAGCCATCAGGTTATTAGAGGTGGATGAAATACCAATAACAACAAGAACAATGCTTTATTTAATTACAAAAAATCATCAAACACGAATATTAAATATAAATCTAATTAATTTCTCGCAATCACATGCTCACACCTATTTTTACTATTACAACTCAATTACAACTGACTTATGCCAAATTTCTCTGGTTTGTTCTTTCTACTTTTATACATTACATTTGATTCTAAATTTTTTATTAAAAATTTGACACTCGACGTTGACACTTTGGTCACCTGTCTTTGCGATTTTTCTTTTAATATAGATATAATCAATTTTTTAATATCTCCTCGTGTTCCATTTTTCTTAAACCTTCTCTTATTTCATTTCTTCATCTACCGTTTGATCTACTATGGTCTGATTAGTATTATTAAATTTTGTTTGAAGTTTGATTAAATTGAATTTGAAATGTCTTAGAAAATAGGAATTTTACAATTTAGCAGTTTAAATATCTTATTTGGAATTATTAGTTTATTATTACTATTAATGAACTAAGCTCTATTATTACTATTATGGATTCATAGTGGGATTTATTTAGCGTTTAAATAGTTAAAAAAAAATATTCTTTGATCATATTAATGATCAGCTTGCAAAAATTTTGATCAATTGTCAACTTGCAAAAATGCAAAATTCAATATCCCCAAAACACATAATTTTCGATACCGCCATAAACACACACAATTTCAACAAAATTTGCAACGATGGATAGGAATGTTTAAAAAATGTTATATCCATCGAATATAGAAAGAATACAGTGAAACTTTGAAACATTTCACATATTTATTATTTGTTATTTATTATTTATTGCGCATTTTCATTTTCACACCAAAGCCTTTTAAATAGAGCACGATTATACATCATGGTCCATAATTAATCCTTCTATACTTAACTTCGTGATTTAGATTATATTTTGGATTTATATCAGCATTTATATCACCTGGATTTATATCAGATTATACGTATACCGAATTTTGAACATGCACTGAATAAAATATAGCTATCCTGAGTAGAATCTCTATGTATACAGATTTCAAGAAATAATATAGTCGTAATAAATTTTGGAATGTACACTATTTTGATCTCAACCCCCTATACTAAATTGACACCTGAATTTTGTATTTTGCGAACCTAAATTTTGAACCTCTGTATCATCTACGAGAATTCTATTTCATCCCCTGTTTTATTTTTATACTTCACGCAGATACTAAAATCGTCTCCATCTCAACGTTCCATCCCTCTGGAGTATCGGTAACATCCCATCTTTACGCCTTATTCCTTCACCACTGGTGGCCACGTGTCGCGTGTGTACGCGCCTTAATAGCGATCGGAACATTAGCGAGCACCCTTCGAACGTTTACCGCTATTAGGTCTTTTGTATATAAAATAGAACGCTTGCATCGACCGGAAGCGTAACGGAAGGAAGGGGGAAGTGGACGCTTCGGTGGTTGGAAAAAGATCAGCGGGGTGATATTGCGACGAGCAACTCCAACCCTCGAACTTCCGTTCGTGATAAATTAACAGAAGCTCACGACACTTCGAGGCCCTTTGTCGAACGTAAAGACAAGAGGAACGACGTTAAGGGGGTGCTTAACTGGCAGTCACGATCATTTTCATGACGCTGTGGATCACTATATTGGCGAAAATACCTAGTGAATATATTAACGATCGCAATGTCCATTTGTTAATAATACTTTATGACATTTCTTTCGCAGTCAATAGATGTAATTATATTTAAGGTGTAAAAATAGCATTGAAGTTAGAAAGTGGAACTACAAAATACTAAATATTGAAATAAATTTATAGCAATCTAAATTCTAAATGAATTGCTATACAGATGAAAATAGAAATATCAATAGTCAATGGACGTAATTATATTTAAGGTATAAAAATAGCACTGAAGGTAAAAAGTGGAACTGCAAAATACTAAATATTGAAATAAATTTGCAGTAATCTAAATTCCAAATGGATTGCTATATAGATGAAGATAGAAATATAAAGTACATTATTTAGTCTAAATTTTACAAGGATTAAAAATGACACCTGTTAGTTACCAAAGATGAAGAAGACGAAGGAGTGTCAATGACAGTGTCAGTCATGTGTCTTGGGGATATTGAAGATGACAGGTTTGAGATTTGCAAAGTGCTTGAAAAGCTTGGAAAAAATTAGAAGCATCTCTGAATTTCTTCTTAAAGTAATCTTACTCACTTTTCTACTCTATATTAGCATAAACGAAGCCAAATAACGAATTTCAGATTAATAACATCGCCATTGTCGTATTCATTGTCATGATATCATAAGCATCAACATATTCACCATCATCGTGTACCTTGCAATAACATCATCAGGATATCTGTATACGTTGTCATTACTATTATCATTATCATCGTTATATTTTTAATTTTGTTAATATCATTATCATAATCATGAGCGTCATATTCATCAGCCTAATATTCTCAACATCATCGTCATTATATCCATAATAATGACGTTATCACGACACTCATATTCGATATCATGTTGTCACCAACTTTATCCATCAACATATTCACCATCATCGTGTCCCTTACAATAACATCATCAGGATATCTGTATACGTTGTCATCACCAATATCATTATCATCGTTATATTTTTAATTTTGTTAATATCATTATCATAATCATGATCGTCATATTCATCAGTCTAATAACACCAACATCATCGTCACGATATCCATAATAATGACGTCATCACGACATTCATATTCGATATCACGATGTCACCAACTCTATCTATCAACATATTCACCATCATCATGTCTGTTATAATTACATCATCAGGATATTTACATTCGTTGTCATTACCATTGCCATTATCATCGTCATACTTTTAATTTTGTTTACATCATTATCATAATCATAATCGTCATATTCATCAGCCTAATATTATATCATAACATCATCAAGACACTCATATTCGATATCATATCACCAACACCATCCTAACCATCACCATCTAATTCTCCACCATCATCGTATCAACCATACTACCACCTGCATTCAGGAAACAGGCACCAGAAAATTAAATCCCATAACCTCCCCAGTCCCAAACAATTCCCATATAAAAAAGCCTCTCCAACTAACTTCCAAAAGATCAATACATATATATCCCTCACAGAAGGTCCGCCGAGTCAAAGACCAAAGACCTTCCACCCCGCGATGCGAAAACAAACTCATCAACCCCTTCCAACCTGGTTTCTTACATATTTAAAAAAAGAGACTGAGAAAAACGCCAGAGAAAGACCCCTCGACCCGAACCCGTCCCCGTGACTAAAAGCCTGGCGAAGCCACCCTTCCACCTAGTCTCTTGCGCTCTCGCAAAAACCAGAGACTCCAGAGCCACGCGCGCACGCAGCAGCAGCACGAAGTCGCGTCAAACGTTCAGAGCCGCGATCTCATTATCCGGCTGAAAGAATGGAGCGAGCTTAAAAACGATGCCTGACCGACCCGCCCGATTCACCCCAGCCGTCTCTTCCAGCGAGACGATGACTTATTGAGGAAAGCAGAGAGAAGTCCAACGACCGGGCCCGTCTCAATGAGGACCCGGCGCGAGAATCCGCGCGGCGAGAGTAACCTCGTCAGGGAGAACGCGGCGCTGCGGTTAGGTAATAATAAAGCCGCCGTTAGGGTGGAAAAGCGGCCGCGCCGTCATGGACAGGGCTCTTGAAGGTGGCTGTGAAGCACGCGCGACGACCAGGCCCTTGGGGTGGGGGTTGGACATGGGCGGAGGAGCCCGCGGCTCGGGCTATCATAATATAGATTAGCTCATATGGCTCTCCCCTTATGTTAGCTCGGATCCGGCTCATAGCCTCGAGTGCTCCGGGATTCACTATTCATACACGCGACAATTAGATAGGCATTACTGAGCGCGCGTGTGCGCGCGTGGCCCGGCCACGCACACCGTCGCGCGTGTACGTGCATGTGTCTGCCGGGGTGGCAAGGAGGAGCGGAGTTGGCTGAAACCAAGGACCAGGAGGGGCTGAGTCAACCCCTAAGCCAGTGTAAACACGTTTTAATAGAGATTCGCTCGAGCGGTTATAATAGCTTTGCGGATGTAGCGGCCCGTCCGCCTCTCGCGCACCCACCACCCCCGCCGCCCTTAGCTTCGACGTCTGTTCTCGCTGCGCCTCCTTCTCCAGGCCCGGGATCGTTACGCCTGAGACAGGGAAATTTGATAAATTTCCCGGTGTCTCCTCGGTTTCGCGATTTTCTTGCACCGGCATGGTTACTCTCGGCGACGATGAGGTGGTTCTTCGTGGATGAAGATTGTTTCCGCAGGTTTCACTGGGAATGCTGAGGATCTCAGACTCTTTGGATCAGCCCGAGTGCGATTAATTTTCGTGGTTGCAATAGGGCTTTCTCTAAAGACGTGTGGAAACCGTGGGTTAGATTAGTGCAGATTCACGTTCCAGGTGTGACACGGTTTGGATTTGTGCAGCTGGAATCTTGGGTAGGTGTACAGAGATGGTTGGCTTTGACATCTCGGCTGGTGAGGTTTTTAGCGGTTTCAATGGAAGGTTTTGAAACCGAGTGGCTATTGAGAATGTTTTTATGCCTCCTTTAACACTAGATTTACGGAACCCGTCAATTTGACAGAAGGGTTGCTTCAATTATACGATGGTAACGGATTTAGTTAATTTATATTGAGGCTGTTAATATATTATATGTAGGATACCAAAAGAAATCGCGAATCGGCTATTGCCAAGAAAAACAAATTGTAAACCGATCGATATCCTCTAGAAGCAAATGGAAAAGTTATTCTGTATAACAAAATTAAGTTGCACGACTCCTCTACGGACAGGTGAAGCGTGGATTAAGGAAAGCATAAAAGCGTGGTCCTTGACAATCAAAACAGAGTCCTTTGAAATCGGTTGTGACCAGCTCAAGCGTGAGTCGATTGGTGTTTGAAAGTGAGTTTTAAAAGAGTTCGACTTTGTGTGTTTTCGTTTCGTTACCTTGGTGTTCTTTTCTGAAGTTAAATCAGTTTACGAGTTTTGAGTTTGTGTTATTTTGTTTTTGTTCTTTCGTGAATTTTCGCTGTCTCAAAACTAGTTTCGCCACTCTACATTTATAATTGTTTTTAACTAAAACTAGTCGTTAAAAAGTGGCACGTGGTTTCCTTTACCTGTCAATTTGACAGGTGTCCTTAGAAATAGGTATACAGGTAGCGTCTGTAAACCTGGTGTTAATGAAGTTTGTTCGCGTGTGACTTGGTTTGTTAAATGTGGAATAATACAATGTTGAAATTTAATTTGAAAATGTAATTTTTCTCTTCATTTGTAATTAATGCTAATTTTCTTGGCTATTAAAAATTGCACTTGCGTAAAGGAAAATGGAGTTTGTTCGTGTATGAGGTAGTTTGATGAATGGTACATCAGGCAGAAAATAATACACTGTTGAAATTTAATAATGTAGGATGGGAAACTGGTTTCGAGACACGAAAAATTGACAAAATAACAAGAACAGAACAGCACAAACTCAAAACTCATAAACTACTTTAACTTCGGAAAAGATCGGTTTATAATTTGTTTATAATTTTACAATAATAAATCACTTTATCTATTATCTTTTGAGGAATCCTACAATATTGGATTCTTTCTCAAACAATAGCTTATCGGTACTTTTTCATCGATTATTAGAAATAATTACTTTAACAGAATAATGAAAATGTGTATGCAAATTTTTAATTCCTCACTCGACAAACTTTATTATTAAAAATAATCGTAATCGAATTTATAAAAGACGTACGTATAAAATGCTGCATTTATTTACAATTGAATTTAATATTTATAATAGTAAGAAAGTTTTATATTTTACAAAACAAATTATGGGTAATGTTAAAAGTAAAATATAGTCATTGAAAATAAAAATTTGTAAATATCGCAAGGAATAATGTAATGTAAAGTTGTAAATAAATTTTATTATTGTAAACAATTCTGCTTTTGAGACGAAATTTCGTTAAAAATGAAGAGTGAATTTCTTCGGCTAGGAATTATTCGCATTTGGCGTAATTTTATCGTCCTGAAATGTTCTTTTGAATTTTTGATTACATTAAAGGGACGTGATAATTTGTTCCATTGATTAACGAATAGCTTAAGGCAAGAATTCTATTTGAGTGTGCGATGTGTAATGTATGTTTTTAAATATTTGGTCTCTGCAACCCCAAGCAATTATTTAAGGGTGAACCCTCTGGAAACCACGGGGCGCATATGTTCGTCGACGCGTTAATTCATTTGCTTCAAATGTTATACACTTACAAATTATTCGATGTTTCGGAACTACTATATCCCATATTACTAAATTCCGAGAAATTCGAAATGAATTTTTAAACGCAAGGAACGCGGAAGAATTATTTCGTCCAATTATCAAATTCAAAATTATGAAAGAAAATTAATATACGTATCGTTTGAACTCGGATTGCAAATATTTTTATAATTCTTCATTCCGGGAAGAAATTCCTAATAATTAATAGAAAATAAATTAACACGAAAATATTTGAATCGTGGAATAAATATCCTCTCAATTGGGTAATAAAATTTAACCAAACACGCTTATAAATGCATCGAAAATTTCCTAGAATATTTTATTTCGAAACGGGATTAAACTTGAATCCGAAAGAAAATACCAAATAGCTTCAATCGAGTTACACTAATTAAAAACACGGGTAATTAACACGATTAAAAGCGAAGCAAGCAAACTGGGAAGCTTGTTTGTTAAACAAAGAAGAACCGTCTCGAGAAGCAAACTCGTGATTCTGCAAACAATTATTAATTAACGCGATAAACAGAGAACGCCCTGAAGTAACGAATTTGTCGAAGAAAACTCTATCCGAGGAATTGCAAGGTACACCTTTCCACTTTCTACGAATGAAACGAAGCTTCGAGGATGATATTAATACCATTAATTCGTTAATACTGTATAATACGCAATTCTTTTCTCCGGACAGCATCTCTGATTAATAAAACAAATTTTCATTTTGCCATAGTACAAAGTCCTTTAAAACCAGAAATTTGATTAAAGTGCGAAATTCTCTGAAATTACAAATTTTAATAAAATACGAAGCTTTTTAAAATCACAAATGTAATTAAAATTCGAAATTCTTTAAAATTGCACATTTTTTAAAAAGAAAGAATTCATTAAAATCACAAATTTTATTGAGATAAAATATTCTTTAAAATACCAATATAGGTATTTTAAATATGGATATTTTAAAAATAGAACGGTAACTATACCATGTCTCGATTCTAATTTCAAGTAAAAATTGAATGGTAATTATAATAATATTATTATTGAAATTAATACAAAAGAATACATAAATTATAAAAATAAAGATTCTTTTAAATTACAAATTTTATTAAAGAACGAAATTCTCTAAAATCACAAATCTTAATAAAATACGAAGCTTTTTAAAATCACAAATGTAATTAAAATTCGAAATTCTTTAAAATTCGAATTTTTATTAAAAGAAAGAATTCATTAAAATCACAAATTTTATTAAAATATGAGATTCTTTAAAATCACAAGTTTTATTGAGATAAAACATTCTTTAAAGTACCAATAATCGATATTTTAAAAATAAGACATGCCTCGATTCTAATTTCAAGTAAAAATTGAACGATAATTACGATAGTATTATTATCTAAATTAATATAAGAAAATACATAAATTATAAAAATGAAAATTCTTTCAAATTACAAACTTTATTAAAATACAAAATTGTTTAAAATCACAAATTTTATTGAGACACAAAATTCTTTAAAATACCAATAATCAGGATTTTAAAAATAGTACAGTATCTATACTATATCTCTATTTTAATTTCAAATAAAAATTGATAATTATAATACTATTATTATTTCAGGATTTTAAAAATAGTACAGTATCTATACTATATCTCTATTTTAATTTCAAATAAAAATTGATAATTATAATACTATTATTATATAAATTAATATAGGAAAATACATAAATTATAAAAATAAGAATTCTTTCAAATTATAAATTTTATTAAAATACAAAATTCTTTAAGATCATAAATTTTATTGACACACAAAATTCTTTAAAGTGCCAATAATCAGAATGTTAAAAATAATATTGTAACTATACTATATCTCCAATAAATATATAAATAAAAATTGGGCGATAATTATAATACATTTATTATTTAAAATAACATACGAATATTCATAAATTATAAAAATAAAATAGTTCTGTACCTTAATATATACATGATCCCGTTCCAAGTTATTATAAAAAACCTAGTCAATTTCATACTTGCCGTAATCATTATCGCAATAACCACCCCTTTTGCACATCCACTCGGAAAATAATTCCCAAAACACACAAACCATCGGGATAAATGAATTTTTCCCGAAGCCAAATATTTATCCGGACAACCGCCCTTTTAAACAACGTGGCAACCCTCTGTGAACACCGTAAGCAGCCCGAAACTCCATTGATACCGGTGCACAGGTTGCCCCATGGCGCGATTTCGACGCGAGCAGTGGCAGGCGGAAATCTGGAATGTCGGTTAGTTACCGCGAAGTTTATCGACTTACGGGGCAAGTTTTCGCCGTGAAACGGCAGCATAAAAGTAAGGCATACCAACGTGCAAGGAACTTTAATAAAACCGAGCTTCCTCGCCCCGAGTGCCACCCCTCTCCACCTGTTCCAGCCCCTCTTTCTCTCACTGACACAAAAAGGATGAGCCTCACGATATCACAGTGCAATTATCTCCGAGGAAATGAGCTTTGCATAGGCAGCCAGGAACGTGTGCAATACCCGGTGGAACTTATATATGAAAGAGGTCGCGCTAAGGCAAAGGCTCAGTATTTATACGTTCCACGAGCTAAAACGACGTCTTGGGGCCGTTCAAGCATTTATGGTGCACGTTCCAGTTTTTGAAAAGGACGCGGCGATGCGCTGATGAATCGCCATTTCTCTTGGCCATGATTTTAAAATCGCCGGGCGAAATTAGTTGACAGACCGGGCCAGCCTGAAGAGTGGCCCCGGCGAAAAATCTCTTCGTTAGATTTAATAGGGATGCGACCTTCGCGCTGAAACGGCTCCGCCTTGATGGACCATGAATTTTTCATGGGATTTGCGTGCCGGCCAAGGCGCTCCGAGGCGCCGGGTTTAAGAAACGATTTCGAAGGCCGGGATCAAATTGCGAAACTGGCCTGGTGTGAATACCGAGCGATCGCGCGGATCGGTGTCGAGCATTCAAAGCCACGAGCTTTCGCTTCGATCGAGCTTCCTCGGGGTCGGACAATGCGACACGAGGGTTGCTATGCGAGTAAGCAGTTTGTTTGTTGTTTTAGGCAGAATTGTTCTCGGGGAAAAATAAAGAAGATTGGAATTATTGCTGGGAGGGGATGGTGCGGGGATGAAGAAGTTAAGGGAGGTTTTCAATCTGGGTTTGGGGTTTGAAGAGGGAGTTTTGGCGATTTTATGTTTGCCGAGGTTTGAGTGGTACTTTGGGGTAGTTGATTTATTATGACTTTTTAACGATTGTTATTTATTATTTTCGGGCAGGTTGGGATTATTATTCGGAATTGTTGGTGTGGAGGATAAGAAAATGAAGGGTGGTTTTGAATTTAGGTTTGGCTTTTCAAGAGGGAGTTTGGTGATCTTATGTTTGCGGACGTTTGAGTAGTACTTTGGGGTGGTTAATTTGTTATGGATTTCTGACGATAATTCTTGTTATTTTATGACAGATTGGAATTGTTGTTCGAAATTGATGGTGCGAAAGATGAGAAGGTTTAAGAGAGACTTTGAATTTGAATTTAGAATTTCAAGAGTGAGCTTTGGTGATTTTGGAGTAGTGTTTTGGGGTAATTAATTTATTATAGCTTTCTAAGGATACTTTTTCTTATCTTCAGACAGAGCGAAATCATTGTTGGGAGTGATTAGTGTGGAGAGCAAGAAGGTTAAGGGAGGTTTCGAATTTGGGTTTAGCGTTTCAAGAGGGAGCTTTGGTTTTTGGATTTTGTGTTTGCAGAGGTTCGAGTATGCTTTGAGATGGTTAATTTATTATGGCCTTTGTGTTAATTAAATTTTCTTTAGATGTCTTTGTGAACGTCCATCTTTAATTTCAAGGGAGGTGTAGAATCGTTAAGGGTTATTATTGAATAGAAGTTTGAAGCTATATCAAAGATATAAAAATCTTGATTAAATTAAGAAATTACAAAGCACATTATGAAATAAAATTTTATTTAACTTTCATGTCGATTTCGATATAATTAATATTGGAAATGATAAATGTTACAAATTGCATTAAAATCGGTTAATAGCTGTTTCGTTGAAATTTAAAATAGTAATAACTATTTTAAATAGATAGATAGTAAACTAATTAAAATTATATTTTAATAAAATGAAGTGATTTTTAAATGGCGTTATAAAGAGTTAATAAACAACTGGTTCTATTACATTTAGTAAAATATTTAAATATTTAAATATAAAAAGCTATGACTATACCTAGTGCTTTGACACTTAAATTTAAGATTTCTCAAAAATTTATTTGTTTCTGATGTCGGTTGAGCAGTTGTTAATGCAATTGGAAATGCTACGATTATCAAAATTAGGGGTTTGGGAGATTTTATTTTTGCAGTTGGTGGAATTGTGTAGGGATTTTTGGTGAGTTAATCGATTTGTGCAGTGAACAGCTCATGTATCCAAACACCTCGGACACGTCGACGACGAAACCGAGCGTCCAAATCAACCCCTTCCAACCCCCTTCCACAAATCTCCACCTAACCTCTGCCACGGTTTCTACTGTGCGTGGCTGAAAAGAAGACATCACGTTCGGTTGCAGAGCAACAGGGGCATTCCACTAGTAATACCCACTCTTCTATGTCACTCCCAAAACTACTACCTCCAAGTTCGGCAACGTGATACGTTAACATAGGCGTAAGATATTCGTAAAATTCTTACACTCGAACAATAGAAGACTTAATTGAAGACCTAGGATTGAAAATGCAAAGCAGTGAGTCGGATAAGGAATCAGATGACAATAGCTCGGAAGATTTATAAGGTAAAGGAGTACAAAAGTAATAATAATTAACATCATTTATGAAAATTGACTTAAAATTTAAGATGTACTTTTTATGATAAATTAATTATGTAATTGCATCGTACTAGATAACCGTTTAAAAAGATCACACGATACAACATAAATATAAAACATATGTGTATAGTACAGCAAGTTTGCTGCATAATGCAGTGAAAAGTTAATCAAGATGCTAATTAGTAATTAGTAATTGCAAATAATCGTGTGTTCATCGGAAGAATCCGAAGTTAATATGCTTTTGGGATGAGTCTACGCTCTTGCGTCTATTTGTTGCGTCTGTCTCACTTTCTCTCGTTGCTTCGTTCGCTTTCTTTGTCACACGGTGTTCTATGACCGGGCTAATAGGAAGGGATCAGTTCTGCCAATAAGGGGAGCGCTTTACTCTACTTCTGTCATGACGTTAGAATGGTTGGGTTGGTGGGGATTCGATCCTGCAAGTTCCTCGGATGACTTCTTTTCAGCGACGCATAGTAACCGGGTCTCGAGTCCGCCGTGAAATTCCATCAAATCTTCGCGTGTAATCGAGAACGCACGTTAGCCAACGGAACGGGATGAACGGGGTACTCGGGAGTTTTGCAGCGAGTGCAACCCCAAGAAGAGGTGTAGGAGTATGAGGTGGAGGAGAAGGTGGTAAGGGGTGCTCGGAGAGAGGGGCGTTCTCTAAGCTGAATAATTCAAGCTCTCATTAGGGCGACAAAAGCACCCTGATGGATAGCTGCTTGGCTCCGTTGCCTGTCGTTTGTATGGGGCCACACGTACACATTTCACGTTCCATGCGCTACCTGGCCGTGTACGTATGCCAGCAGCCTCTTACCCGGCCCTGGAATATACATATAGACGCGCAAACATCCCGTAGACCCGACCTCTCCCGACCACTCGCTACGTTTCTCCGTTCTCCACCCACAACCGCCACCCCACCTGCACCACCACCCCTCGGCAGCCCGTTTTATCGCTATCAAGATGCGTTTCCTTTTTATTTCTTCCACCTGGGGTAGCACGGGGTAGATGTCCAGGCAGATGCGAGCTATCAAGGGCTGATACTCGAGGAGTGACGTGCTGCGTCGAGGATTGGAACGAGGAGTGAGATTTCTCCGGTCTTTGATTGGCGTTTAAATATGAACGTGTGTGTGTGTGTGTGTGTGTGTGAGGGGGTGGGTGGGTGTGGTAGAGTGGACGAAGGTGGAGGGCTTAGAGAGAAGCGAGAGATGAGGTGGCCTTAGGAGTAAGATAAGTTGAAACGTTGTTCTTTGTGAGAGTGTTTGGAGTGCAGAGATTTAGGATCTGCGTGGTGGAATATTCTGCGATTGTGGTTTCTGTTTCGGGAAATTTCTTTTCTGGTATTGGAACGAGATGAATGAACGATGTTTTGGTTTTAGAGGTTTGGGGTGCTTTTGGCAATGATTAATCTTGATAGATGGTTATATGGTTATTGTGGTTTCTGCTTTGGGAAATTTCTTTTTTGGCTTTGGGATGAGATGAATGAATTATGTTTTGGTTTTAGAAGTTTGGGGTGCTTTTGACAATTGTTAATAGTGATAGATTGTTATATTGGTTAATGTGGTTTCTGTTTTGGGAAATTTCTTTTTTCGTATTGAGGTGAGTTAAATGAACGGTATTTTGGTTTCAGAGGTTTGGGGTGCATTTGGAAATGATTAATCTTGATAGATGGTTATATGGTTGTTGTGGTTTCCGCTTTAGGAAATTTCTTTCTTGGTATTGGGATTAGATAAATGAATCATGTGTTGGTTTTAGAGGTTTGGGGTGCTTTTGATGATAGTGATAGTGATGGTTATAGTTATCATTTGGGAAATTTGTTTATTAATATTGCAATCGGTATTTTTAAGCTTGTATAATTAATTATTATCATTCGTGTATACTATAATTAGGTGTATATGTTATAGCTTTAGTGTTATGAGATTTCAGACAGACATTTATATAGCGTTTGACTGCAGCCATTCAGAGAAACATTTTGGTATATGAAAAATTAATGTAACTTCATTCAGTGGAATATTAATAGTAATTAAATGTGTATCAATAGTAATTATTACGTTAAATAACATGATTTTGTGAATGCCGAAAAACTAATTTGAAAATCTTAAGAAATAAGATTTGGAATCCATAAATGCTTAACCAAACTATATATTAGTAGTGAAACATAGAATATTCAATATACGGAAATTTTAACAGTGAAAGGGAAAAAGAAATAAAAACAATTTTCTGTCTAATATCTACTGAGTATATAATAAAAAAAAAACTCATGGAAAACCGAATTCATCTACAATAAGAGAATTACCATTATTAAATAATTATAATACCCATTCTCCATTTTTCAAAATACATCAAACCAGAAAATGAATCAACTAATGATAAAAAACATAAATGAACGAAAACTGAAATTAATATCAAACAAACTATACACGAGATTACCCAAGAGAGTATGTAATAAAAAAACCATGGAAAACCCAATTCATGAAAGATAGCATAGTTACGACTATTAAATTAATATAATACCCATTCTTCCTTTTTCAAAAAATAAATCAACGAATAATGAAAAACATAAATGAACGAAAACTAAAATTAATATCGAACAAACTATACACTCGATTACCCAAGAATTCCCTTACCCACCCAACCAAAGATGCTATTAACCTGAAAATCCCAATTACTCCACCTGCCTGTCTGGATCATCGCCGATCGAAATCTCGACAGGCACCCATTGCCAAGAAAACAGGCACTACTCGCGTGTAAAATCTCTATTACAACCACCTGCACACCGGCACCGCCGCGTTGCAGCAGTTTGCTCTCTCTCATTACCACTTATTATTACAGAGACTCGTTCCCGGGATTGTAAATATCTTCCTACCATCCTATTTATCTCTCTAACACTCCCCACCTCTGCGCCCGTTCCCCCGACTACCCTCCACCTGCAGCCTCTTGCCACCCCGTCGCGGCCTCTTTTGTTTTATTTCGAATGTTCTTTCATTTCTTAAAAGGTTCTCCGGTGATAATTAGCACAATGCGCGGCGGCATTAATTATTACCCGCGCTAATTACCCGAGGATAAATCGCTCTCGGCGAGGGGTGGCCGGCGTTCGCGGCGGATTCGAGGGTCGCCGGGGCTGTTTCGAGGGGTTGGGCGGCCGGCCGAGCTGGCCCATTACCGTTATTGCTGCAACAAACCGTCCAACAACAGCGATAAATACGAGCGAGAAGCTGGCGTTACAAATGTCTCTCTGAGTTATGATTATTTAGCGCGACTGCTGCCGGCCGGATCGTTCGTTGCGGCCTGCAAAACGACCGGCTGCCGTTCCTCCCGCAGTTTATGTGGCCGCAGCTTTTGTCGCTCCGCGCGATCCGCTTTTCGCCTTGCATTCGGCTTCCAAGCTTCCTTTATCAAACCATTCCGAAAGAATTGCTCGGAGAGTTGCGAGGGTAAGTTCGTTTCGTATTTCTTCCTCCCTTTGGCTTTGGGCTAGGTCAGTTTACTGGGATAAATGGAAAAAATTCCTTTTTTGAGGTTAGGAATTATGGGTTCAATGATATCGATGCTTGGATTTGTTTGATGTAATTAAGAGAGCGACTAGATTTTTATACAGGGTGTCATTGGAGGTGATTCTACACCTAAAAGTAAGGTGAAAAGAAAGAGTAACTGTTTGTCGTACGAGGCTTCATTTTGGAGAAAATTAAATTTGAAAATTGATGGAGTGGAAGTTTTATTATTTGACAGTTTCATGGGAACGAGTGCTAACGATATGACACGCGTAGTAAAAAGAAAATTGAAAGGTTTTAGGAGTAAAGGTAGAAAGTAGGTTTATCGGAGATATTAGTCGTGGTGGCGCTAGTGAGTTACGTGGGGTATCGTCTTGAGACCGCCGAACACTTGGCCGTAAAAGGGTTAACCATCTGGATTTTAGTGTAGACTGCCTCTTCTGTTGTTTTATCATTTTATGTACGTAGTATAGATGTAAAAATACTAGAAATATTTACGATCATCAATAAAATAACGTGTAATAAAATTTGTAGTATCCAAGTTAGAATAAAAGAGTGAAATATTTTCTGAAAGATTGTAGTGTAAAAATTTGGAAATTTATTTTATGTCTTTATTATATTAGATTTACAGGTATTCCAAAAATATGATAAAAATTTATTTCAGTGATTTGTGAAGAATACAAATTATTTTCTGTTGTTTGGACATATTTATTTCAACACTCAGTTATTGAATTGTAACTTGAAGTATTCTGAATCAAATTAAATTTAGTTAGTGTTAATAATTAATTTTTAAGGTTATTTTTTAATAAAATGTAAAAAACTTTTTATTTAATACGTGCAAGTTATACATTTTATGTATTTAATCTGTATTCTATATAATATTAGAAAGTGAAAGTTTAACACCATTTAATTGTATATTTGATAGGTTAGAAGGAAAGAAGGTGTAAGGTAATAAAAATTCATAGCTTAAAAAATGTAAATTTATATTTATATGAATAGAATTATTCTACTAAAGCAAAACTTCTGTAATGCTGTGAGCAATAGAAACTACGAACAGTTACAAAGTCCAAGAAAATAAGATTATCCTTTCTTGAAGTTTTACGTGGTCAGAATCGGTAACAAAGGGAACTGTAACTCACAAGGTAATATGTACACAGTATATTGAACTTGGTTTAAATTTATGACATTTGTTAAAGAATTCCATAAAATGAGAATTTTCAAATTAGCATTCTATTACGAAGAAGATTAAATATTATATTAGTGTGGTAACTTTTATTTAATAAATTCGAAATAAGATAGTTTTATTAATTATCAGCGTAAAATAGTAACTATATAGTAATATTAATTTACTGTAAGTTTAATGGTTTAAAGTTTACTGTTTAAAAAAGAAAAATAAATGAATATTAAACATATTAGTCCGTAAGTACACTTTACACAGATATACATACACAGCTAATGAAATTAAATAATTTGGATCCTATTTTTAATTGTACGTTTAATCGTACTTGTTAAATATTTCTGACCATGTCTTTGTTTTTAATATCTATGCAATTATTCCCCAGTATTCATTTTTTCTACTTATATTTTTTGAAGGGAAATCATATCCTTAGAATTTAAAAATAACCACTCAATGGTATTCATAAACATCACTGCAACATTAGATACTTTTGTTTCCAATTTCAATTATATTTATATCACATTTCAAATAGAATAAACATTATGTTCCCGCCATCTTTGTCTTAACATTTGTATTATCTTATAACGTGTCACAATAATTTACTGTATTATTGACTGTAGATAAACAAAATATTTTGTATCATTTATAAAGTTTGAGAAAAGAATGAAAAATATGAGCAAAGTTAAAATTATAAAGCAATTCTCCGAGAAAATTAAGTAGAATAATGATGCAATCCCATACATAACTACACAGTTTATTACCTTCAGACGATCAGTATGGGCTTAGATCGAGCTGTTACCGATTTGAATATAGGTCTATAATCGTTCGTGTTGCCATAAGAAATCATAGATGGTGCAACAAAAACTATTGATTCCTTTGATGGGATTGATACTTTACTTTGTACGTTAAAGTCAGTAACGTAAGATTTTAAGAATTGTATATTACGTGTGGTCATAGTTCTATACTTTTTTCATAGTTGGTAGTATTACTACCAATATGCATTCAAATGTATTCAAATTTTTTTTTTTTTAAGTCCTCTGGCGAAACAGTTAACAGGAACTCTGTCCTTAGTTCATTTTGTATATTTGTGTATATTTATCGTACCGTGATATTTTATTCATGATGTCAAGATATCGATATGAATATAAGAAAAATATGTCTAATTCTCGGAATATTATCGAGAATCGTTTTAATCGTGCCAAAAAGCAAAACGAAACACGTAGGAACCAAAGAGTTGACAATTTTAATGCAAATAGGAAGTTATCAAGCCCTTCGCCGAAAATACGTAACAGAGGTTTGTGTAAAATACTAATTACGTTTCATAAATTGTTCTGTATATTTTTACGATTTATAATTTGTTAATATTTCAATTTTAGTGCAGCCAATTCACAGAAATGATGATCGTTCGTCTAAGTTTACAAAGTGGAGAGACGTACGTGATAAACGAACAAGGCTTGATCAAGCTAAGAAAAAACCACCTTTTGTTGTTGGAGTGGTGCATCATAAAATTTATTCACCAATTAATAAGAGCGTAAGTGCTGTTTCAACTAGAAAAAGGAGTTCTATTCCAAAAAGAATTACAAAAGCAACAGAAAAGAAATTAATGACTAAAGTATCAGCAATGAAAGTAAATACAAAAGGATTAATTAATGATAAAAAAGCTTTAAATAAAGGACAAGGAAATCAAAGGATACATGGTCAATCTTCTATTTCTGACAATTCCAAAATTAAATTATCACGTACTCCTTTAAGTCCCACAGTGGTTATAGAAAAACTGTCACCTACTAAAATAACACCATCGGTTTCAAAAATATGGAGAATTCCCAGTAAAAACAAGAGTACTAGCCCAAAAAATAGTTCCGTAGTATTAAGTAATACTTTTAATCATGACAGTAAATTATCAATAAAATCGAAATCTGTATATGAACCAATGGTGTTTCATAGAATTTCTAATTATAAAAGAAGTAATACTAATGGAAAACAGCAATATGATTCTTGTCTTAGTCATTCCACAAATGACATACCTACAAAAGGTACTGTCATGGAAAGTTTGAATATTTCGGTTCAAGAAGACAAACTTAGTACACAATATTTTCAATCTCTTTTGAAGAAAGAAACAAATAGATTAAATAAATTGTGTCAAAAATGGATGAAAGTTAAAACAGCACCTGAAACTCCACATGATGGACAGTGTCAAATAAACCAAGCTATTGGCCAAACAAATTTGTTAATAACCAAAAAATTCGAAAAATTTCGTGAATTAATTATTGCTTGTGAAGCAGGAGAAGGAGAAATGTTAGTTACATGTAAAGATTTGCAGGGATTTTGGGATATGATGTATATGGAGGTAAAAAATTGTGATTCACGATTTGAGAAATTGGAGAAACTGTGTTCACAAGGTTGGAAAGAAGAGGAGGTGCCTGAAGCAGTTTCTAAAAAAAAAACTATTGTTAGGAAGAAAGTTGTATCTAATAAAACAAATCCTATTAGAGCTTTCTTAGCAGAAAAGAAAAGAAAGGTTGCAGGGAAAGTAAGAAATGGTGGTGATACAAATGAACTTCAATCTAATCTAAATCAAGTAGTAAATAATAGATCTATAAAAGATAGAAGCTATAATCTAAAGCGTAAAACACGGTCTATGTTCATTGGCCCTAGTGAAAATAAAGCTACACTTATGAAACGTGATAAAAGATTAAGTTTAGTGCAAAAGATACGATTATCTGAAAGATCAAAGAAAATTGATAGTCCATTAACAATAATGAAAATAAGTCGAATGTGTAAGACACCAAAAGTTCAATTACATAATTTTAAACCCTATGTTAAATCTAATCAAACACCAGGAAAGGGTATATTGAAACAAAGGAAGAGTCCAACTAAAGTAGAATCTCCAGAGTTTATAAATAAAGTTAATTTCGATGATCATACAGCTTCAAATAAAGTGCTAGTGGATGAAAAAATTGAAGAAAAGAAGAATTTAGCTGTAATAATATCAAAACTTAACAGTTCTGATGCAGATTGTTTTGATCAAGTATCAATTAATGCAAAAAAGAAGCTTGCCTTCGATGATAATAGTTCTGAAGAACCAATATCTAATACGGAACAACATGTGCTAAGGAGAAGTTCTACAAATAAAAAGATTCATAAATTACCATTTATACGCATACAATCAGCAACACCATTAAAGGAATCAAATGAAAATATTAGTACACCACGTAGGAGTACCAGAAGAAAAAATATTGGTTATGAAGATAATCAGACGATAAATCAAACTTCACCATTGGACGCAAATATTTCCATGTTATTTGAAGAAACTACAAATGACACAGATTTAAATATATCAGAAAAAGAAATACAAAAGAATGTGTCTGTAACTGGAAAGAAAGAAGTAGTTGAATATAATGACAATATAAGAGTTTTGAGAAATAGAATTGTTACTCCAGTGGATACTCCTATAATTAAAAGAAGATCTGGAAAAATGTCTATGAATATACAAGATGTAAAGCATAAAGAAAATAAACCTCCTTTATCGAGAAGAACAACAATGAATGCTTTTCAAGATAATGTTGATGATAATGAAAGGATGGATGCAGACAATTATGCTGATATTACACATTTTGAGAAAGATAATAGTAAAAGAAGATCAACTAGATATATAAAATTTTCTGGTAAAAATAATTTTGAATAAATATTTTTTTCTTTTAAATTCAATGTTTAAGTGAAGAAATTGTGTTTCAGTAAAAGAATACACTGATCATAATACAGATAAACCGACCCTACCTGTGACTCCCTATATTAGGAGTAAAGCACATTCCAATACAAAGGAAAGAGTAATACATACACAGAAGGCTCTGTTTCTTAGGAAATGTTAAAGAAATGTAATTATTTTATTTTAATTGTTTATTCGTGATTATGTTTATTCATTATATTTATGTATTTATATATTTTTATTTCAGCTTTGGAAAGAATTAGATCTCAAACCAAAAAGGTACAGTCTCTAACCTTCGAAACCTCTAAACTTTTTAAATTCATATATAAGAGTATGAAGCGTTTTAATAATTTGAGCAATTGTTCATTTTTTTATCCACAAGATTTGAAAATATTGATATCTATTCTTTCCTATGTAATTACTTTTCTAATTGTGTAACCTTCATGATTCTAATTTTAATATATATTAGGTCAAATGTGACTGTAGTGAATAACATTTTTTATAAAAAGAAAACAATTATGTATGCTGAAAATTTGTGTGATTTTATTATAATAATTACATACACTAATAAAATTTAGTTCTTGTTTAAGTAATATGTATGTACGTATTTAGAAAGTTATTAATATATGTATACGATGAATTAAATGACATTTGAACAATTGTATTTTTTGACCACGTATATTTTTTATTTGGTTAGATAAAGTTGAGTTCATATCAGGTTAGATACTTTTGTTTAGTTCTTTAGTTTTTCGAAATAACACTAGGTGCGCTACAATCGTGTTTGAACGAATGTCTTATTTGATGAATTGTTTGCTAATATAACACAGTATTATAAAGGGAAAAATTTATGAAGTTAATTTTTATTTGAATAAATTCTTAATTTGTTTATAAATATCAACAATTATTTGAAGATATTATTTATATAATTTAAATTATACAAACAGGTTTTAAAAAGATTTTTAATTAATCCATACATTACTCCATGTTCTTTAACAAACTATATAGTTATTATAGTTATTTATAACTATATAGTTATATGTAAAGGAAAATTTATTTACAAACAAGGGGTTCAATTTAAAATTTCATTATCTGCAATAATAATAATAAACTGCAACAATTTCAAGCTTATTACTTATAATATACTTCTGTAACAAACGCATATATAGCATGTGAATATTTTCAGTTACGGTTTACAAATTTTTCCCTTCAAAAATATACAATAAATCAAGTATCGATTTTTTCGTTATATCATTCCTGTTACTATTTCTTCATAATTGGTTTTAAAATTTTCAAAACTTTGGTTACAAAAGGCGCAATGCCAGTGCGCAGAACGAATCGTTTGCGTTCCTCGCGCATGCGCCAATCGACGGCGGGAAACTCGCAAGTTCAGTACCGTGACCGTCGATTTTCCGTTGTCCGCGAAAACATCGTCGACCGATAAACACGGTGGAGAGAAACTCAGAAAAAAGGCGGCAGGAACGACGAGAGCAGAGAGCAGAGGCCGGCAGGGTCGCGGCTGGCGCAGTTGCGGTACGCAAGCACTCCGGAGTGGAGCGCAACTTCGGAACCGCGTGCAGTGGGTGGGAGTTGCAGCCCTCGTGAGTCAAGAGAGCGAAGAGTAACCGAAAGAACGGACTTCTACTCAGTCTGTCCGCGGCCGTCCGTCAAGCAGACGTCTCCGACTCTTGTCTTTTCCCCTACTTCCCCCGTTTTCGTCCGTCGTTCATCGAGTGCTTGTTTCGCAGTGTCTCAAAGACCTCGTGGGAGCCACATGGTGTCCATCGCGCGATTGTTACCTCTAACACCCTAAGTGTCGCCACCGTTCGCGTCGATTACGAGAATCGATATTAATCATCGTACACACGCTTATGACAGTTTGTCGCGTTGGTTCGTACTTCGTGCATGAGAACGACTGGAACGTGTGATCAAGTGGCAAGACGTGCAAGTATGTGGTACGCGAATTTTTTCGCTGGCCTAATAGGCCTGATCTTTATTGTTGGTTCGCCACCCTGGTGTTCAGATGCGTTTAACGTCGATACCAAACACTACGCCGTTTATCGAAGAGATCCCAGCTCCATGTTCGGATTTGCTGTCTCCGTCTACAGAGCCAGGGACGGTCGAGGATAGTAAGTTTTTCCACTTTTCTTTCTACGAGTTTTCGATTTTTGAATTATTGCCTACCGTTATTGTTTATTATCGTCGCGAGTGAAACGTAATTTCCAGGGACGTATGTGGCTTTTGTGATCGTTAACCTCGACAATCCGTGAAATTTTGTTGGCGCGTTAGACGGTTTGTTTATTTTTAAGGTTACGTTTCGAGATAATTTGAAAGTGTTCCGCCGCGCTCGCCATAGGATGTTTGTTTCGAATTCTTCCGTTCGGACTTCGTCGTGATACGCGAATACGATATATCGCGTTTGACCCTCTGTGGCGCCATGTGACTTTGAAGTTACTCTATACTCGTTATATATACTCGTAGTTTATATGGAACAAACTTTATTTCAAATGCTTACTATTATGCCAGTTATCGCACAGGTAGTTTCTTTATAATAATTATTAGTTTTTCGACTTAAAATTAGAGTGAAAAATTAAAATAAATTATAATTTTTTTTTCTAATTGGTATAAATTTTGGTTAAGGGTTAAGGGTTAAATATACGTGTAACTTCGTGAATTATGTGTGAAGATGGAGTCAAATCGCGAAGTACTCGCTACGCTATCGATCATTGATAGATTGGATCACGGATTTTTACAAGATGATGCGTAACGCAATGACACAGAGGATTCTGGGAAACAGATACGGTTACGTGCATACAGTTGATACGTTTACCTTTAGATTTCGATTAAAATTAAATAGTAAGGTAGGCAAGCTCAATGTACGCGAATGTCTCGTCCTTTACGATTTTACTACTGGATTTTGTATATCGAGTTAGGTTAAATATTATATTATTATTTTTGTTGTTTATTCTTTGAATTATGTGAATAATTTATATTAATTATAATTTAAATAGTACACCATATAATATGTTATACTGTTATAACTATTATATATTGTATATATTATAATAATTATTAGTAAATTATTAATTTATATTAATAATAACATTAA
>NW_016908540.1:1987051-1988321 GCF_001483705.2 Eufriesea mexicana | reverse complement strand
TACTTTATTATTATTTACTTTAGGAAGACTCGATCATTCTTATTTTTTATAATTTTATAGTAATCATTCTTATATGTAAAATCAAAGAATATTATAATAATATTGTTTATATTAATTTATGCAATTATTCACATAATTTATAGTAATAATAATATAGTATATATTTATATTATTTATTATATATAATAAGTAATAATAATAATAGTCTGTATTTATATTATTATTCGCTTAAAGGAGGAAAGATTCAATTACTCTCATCTTTTATGATTTCACTATTCATTCTTAAGTATGAAATCAAGTCGAATGTTATATTATTATTCGAAAAAGAGAATTTCAATTATTCTCGTCTTTCACAATTTTATTACTCATTTTTGAAATTAGATAAAATTGTATATTATTTGAGAAAGGGTAGTAAATTATTCTCGTTTCTCATAATTTTACTATTCCTTCCTAGATACGGTGAAAGACCAAATTTTATATTATTAGCCCCCCACCCCCCAGAAGAGACTCGATTATTTTCATCTTCTATAAATTTACCACTCGTTCTTATACGTAAAATCAGGCCAAGTTTTACATAATTATTTGAAAAAGAGAATTCGATTATTTTCTATGATTCTCTATAATCTTACCACCTGTTATTAATCTTTTATCATTGAAAAGGGAAAAATGATAGATAAATAAATGAAAAAGAAGCTGAATTATTGCCATCTCTTACGATTTGACCAATCGATATTAAATTTAATCATTACTCACTTCAAAAGACAAGATCTCGATGACCATCTCTGCCAATTATGGTGTTCGTTGCTCCAGACTTCTCTATATCGGTGTGGAATACCGAGAATTTTTTGGCCCATAAGCAATGACCCACATAATTCCAGAAATCCATGTATCGGACAATTCGTGAATCATGGTTATACAAAGTAGCTCGGCCACTTGACTCATGCCTTCTTTCGTTCGCGAAGAAATGTAATTCCGCTGACGGAAGAAACACTGACTAGCTACGTAAGTGCCATTTCCGTAGGCGTACCTTCCGTATTATACTTATCGCGCGAACGAATTCAAGAATAACGCGTCGTCGCGATAACGAGGAACAAGGATAACGTGATTGTATTTTGACATGGTAGTAAATATATTTTTGACAAGGTTGGAACATCTTTCTCGTGGATAAATTTCTTCGGAATACCGAGAGGAATAGTTATAGATCATTATATAGAAACTTATAGATTATTAGATGGTCGAGGGAGAAACAAAATGATTATTTATATTATAT
>NW_016908540.1:1948405-1986645 GCF_001483705.2 Eufriesea mexicana | reverse complement strand
TTATATTTTAATTATGCATTGTATTATTACATTTTATTTATATTTATATATTATATTTATATTAATATATATATTGTGATATATTGTGATAATGTATTGTAATATATTGTGATGTATATTGTAATATATTGTGATATATATTATATATACTAAACTATATTATATCATATTATATATACAATATTTAGTTATGAAAATAAATATTTTCTTTTGGTTGTTGTGTACGAGCAATCTCGTCATTGTTAAATTTCTTGAAGCCACCGAGGAAAATGGTCGTAGGATATTTATTATATGGTGATTGTCTTAAATACGAATATCTCGATTTATAATCTTGATCTGCCGATAAATTTCTTGCTTCCTAAAAACAAATGCTTCATTTTGTACCACAATTTTCTGATAAACTCAGAACCATTTCCTAACAGACAATTTCTTAAAAATATTAAAAAAAAAATATGGAAAAGGAGGAAGAAAATGATCATAGGTAATTCGACACGATTATTTCACTACTTTATTGACGCATAAATGGCAGGTACTCCCACGAGTTTGGTACCAGGGATCTCCTTTTAAGCCCTCGTCCCAGAGACTAAGTAGCTGAGTAGTTTCTGCCAATCTCCAGATGAGATTCGATAATGAAATATCGACTTTCCTACGACAGTCTACGAAGTTTGCGACGTTACTGTTCAGACGTTGGGACTGATCACTGTAATCACGACACAATTGCGTTTTGAATGGGTTGCATTAAATTTGCAAACCACGCGAAATGACAACGTCTGCACGGTTAGGTCCGCAGCATGGCGCAGGATTTAAAAGCGCCTTTGAATTAATTACAAGGCTTAAGTAACGCGACACGGGTGTTGCAAAGGCAGCTGTGGAATTTTTGTATTTTTGAAGAGGCGTCCTGGATTGTATGCGAAGGTGTATTACACCTCCTTTAGGATTAATTAAATTAACGATGAAAGCCAGGAAAGAAAAGAAAGGAAAAATGAAGAAGCATATTGTTGCAAATTATGTTGAATAAATAACGAAGAAAATTTCTCGTGTCCCATGAAACAGAATTACAGTGTTAATATTGATGCCTGCCTATTAAAAGACAATCAACATATCAATTCCAGAAAATTCCACAAGAAAAAGAAATAAAAATAAAATAAATACCTATTAGAAATTCCACAGAAATTTTATTTATTTATTTGTTTATTCATTTATTTATACGGGATTAACTCACTAGAAAAATGACCAAAAAATTATTACAGTGAGGTATGAAATTAATGGTAACAAAGAAAATTAAAAATGAAAAGAAAATATTTTATTTATTTTTATAATCTTGGGAAGATTATGCTAAGAAAGAAAGTGAAGAAAAATGAAAAAGCATATTGTTGCAAATTATGTTGAATAAATAACGAAGGAAATTTTTCGTGTCCCATGAAACAAAATTACAATATTAATATTGATACCTATCTATTAAAAGACAATCAACATCTCAATTCTAAAAAATTCCACAAGAAAAAGAAATAAAAATAGAAGAAAGAAAACCAATAAAAATTGGGAATAGCATCAATACCGACTATCTTGTATTTACGTTTATCCCCTTTAAATCACAATTCCGTACTTGACATTAATCTTATCTCGAGTCCATCCTCCAGATTACCATCCTAACCTCATTACCAGCAACACGCCAACGCGTTCCGGCGACAACCGCTAATTACGATCATTCAGCATCGATGACTCGCCGACAGCCTGCCCCGTTCCGTCGATTTCCCCGAGACACGGTGGTCCCTTCCAAGTCTGGTCCCCGACTAACAGGTGCTTCTGACGCTTAGAACCGTTCTCCTTTTATGTCTCCTCCGAGAACAAGGCGAGTCTGCTCTCCCGTTTCATCCGTACTCTCCTAACTGTTCTCCGATCACGATAAACTCTCGTGGTATCGATATACGCAACAGAGCTGTCGATTGGCATGGAATAAACAAATCGGATATCCTAACCTAACCTTGAACTCGGAAAAACCGATCTTGAACTGGAAAAACCTAACCGAACCTAACTTCGTGATGCAATGAGCGATTGTTTTAAACGTTTATTCGTAAAAATGAATGTTTACTATTTTCCAGTTCTGGATTCGATTAAGAAATTAAGTATAGGATATCCAAACCTAACCTTAAACTCGGAAAAACCTAACCTAAACTAACTTAGTGACTCAATGAGCGATTGTTTTAAATGTTTATTCGTAAAAATGAATGTTTACTATTTTTCAGTCCTGGATTCGGTTAAGAAATTAAGTATAGGATATCCAAACCTAACCTTAAACTCGGAAAAACCTAACCTAACCTAACTTAGTGACTCAATGAGCGATTGTTTTAAATGTTTATTCGTAAAAATGAATGTTTACTATTTTCCAGTCCTAGATTCGGTTAAGAAATTAAGTATGGGATATCCTAGCTTAACCTTGAACTCGGAAAAACCGATTTTGAACTGGGAAAACCTAACCTAACCTAACCTAACCTTGTGACTCAATGAGCGATTGTTTTAAATGTTTATTTGTAAAAATTAATGTTTACTATTTCCTAGTTCTGGATTCGGTTAAGAAATTAAGTATAGGATATCAAAACCTAACCTTAAACTCGGAAAAACCGATTTTGAAGTGGGAAAACCTAACCTAACCTATTTTCATCACACAATGATCGGTTGTTTTAAATGTTTATTCGTAAAAATGAATGTTTACTA
The DNA here is from genome assembly GCF_001483705.2 of Eufriesea mexicana. Classification (NCBI taxonomy): domain Eukaryota; kingdom Metazoa; phylum Arthropoda; class Insecta; order Hymenoptera; family Apidae; genus Eufriesea; species Eufriesea mexicana. The sequence continues at coordinate 1,983,930 of NW_016908540.1, read as the reverse complement.
TTTTCCAGTTCTGGATTCGGTTAAGAAATTAAGTATAGGCTAGCTTTTCTTCGAGTTTCGAAGAATTTTAACCTCTAACCCTTTGCGAACTACTGTCGTATATATGCCCACTGCGTAAACCATCAATTTGGCAATATCTCTTTGCGGCACAGGATTTTAGATAATAAAATAGACCCATGTTGCATAGAAATTTTATTGCGTTTTAAATGAAACAAGATTGGTATAGAACTAATTTTTATAAAAATTATAAAAATTATCCCTTTCGCTACTACTGGTGACTATAGTCACTGGTCATGAGACGTCATCTATTTACACACGACAGGTGACCATAGTGACCGGGCACAAAAATTGAGTAAAAATTAAGACAAGCGCTACTGTTCCTCTTCGCAAAGAATTGCAAACGCTATTGCGATGGTCGGTCAAATGGTACACGTTACACGGAACGTGTTAACACTAGAACTACCAACCCAGTCAAAATGATTGATCCCAGAATTTTCCTTTTTGCAATCACCGAACACATACACCTGCTTTAAGAATAAAATTGGTATATAACTCATATTAACCCCTTGGCTACTGTGGGCGCATATACGCGCTCAGAAATTTTGCTTTTGTGACACGGAGGGCGCATATAAGCGCTCAACACAGTTTTCTTTTCTGACACGGAGGGCGCACCTCTACCCAAAATTTTGCCGTTCTCGGCGGACATTGTAAATGAATTCCTACCCGTGTAGTACGACCAGTGCGTTTCAAATTCTGCCGTAGTTAAAGGGTTAAGAAAGAACTATAATCAATATATTCACTCATATTCGTCGTACCGCTGAAATTACAAAAATCTGTGCACGTTATAGTTAGCTACCCATTAAAGATCGGTAGTTCTATTGTTAACTTCGAACCGTCTCATTGGTAAAAGGTTAAATATCCATTCGTGAAAATGAATCTCCCCTATTTCTTAGTTCTGGATTCTGTTAAAAAATTAACTATATACTAGGTTTCCTTGGAGTTTCGAAGAATTTCGATCTCTGATATACGATCGATCCTCGTCTTTATTCCCGTTCGACCTCCAGCAAGCTTGCCTATGCTAGCTAGCCTCTACTTCCTGTCCACGGGGGTCCGTTGGGATCCCGCTAGGGTATCGTTGTGGAACAAGGCGAAACGAAGGCTGGAAGAAGCAGTTTAGGATCACAAGGTGTTCGTTTTCGTTTCATCCGAGAGTCTCTCGTGAGTCACGCGGGCCACGAATAAACGTTTCTGCTCCAACTCCTCGGGCGACGACGGATATAAATAATGTCTATAGAACGAGGAAACGCGAGTAATGGCACCGGTTACGTCGGCCATCTACGTGAAAATCCACGCGGAAGGTCGATGGGTCGAATAATTCGTTCGATTCCGATGATAGACCCTTCTCGCGTACGATCCTGGTCGATAGAGTCGCCATCTGGCCGCCCCAGTTTGAAGCTCCGGCTGGACCAGGTTGAAGCGCTGATATACGTACCGAATGATTCCTCAATTCAGCGATCAGTGGTTTCAGGCACGACGAGGTTAAGAATGGCACCGGGTGACTGTTCGTTCGGATAATTGGATTGGACTGAATAATTTGACAGGCTCGAGTGATTTGTGAAAGGGAGCCGGGTTTTCCGTTTGCTGGTGCCGATTGTTGGCAGAGTTTATACGGTAGGCAGGCAGCATTGCGGGCAAGGGTTGCTGGTAGGCCGTTGAGACAGGAATTAGGAGTAATTTGTAGGTAATCTGTTTGAACGTGAGAAATTTATTGCCTCGTTTTTATAATGCGGGGTGTGGTTGAACGATATACCGTAGAAGTGGTTGCACATTGGATCAGCGTGGTTTATGGATTAGAATGGTAGGAGAATGTGCAGATGGATGTTTTCTGGCTACTCGGTTGCTATTGGGCTGCTTCAGGTAATTTCTTTAAACTCGGGGAATTTATCGTGTCGTTTTTATCACATGCTAGAACGATACGTGAGAGATGAGGAGTATTTCGAGACTTGGTTGGCGTGCTTTATAGATCGGAATAGGAAGAGAATGTCCAAGTGGATCTCTGCTAGTCATCAGTCGAGCAGCTCTTTGGAAGAAGGGTATTTCTCGAAATAGATCTGTTTTTCCATTACCTCAGTTTTGTAGTCTATTTCTTGTATTGAACGTGATATTTATGCACCGTTGATTATTAAGTTTATATTAGTGTAAATATTGGAACACGATTTTGGCAGATTGCTGGATTCTCTATGATTGCAATTAGGCTGATCGAGGTGAAATGTATTGTCTTGCTCTCGTCATGAAAGACAGGATGTGGTAGAATAATGTGTGATGCATGAAAAGTGTTCAGAGGTTAGAATAGCATGATGCATAGGTTAGGCTACTAGTGGATCTCTGTTAGCTGTCAATTGTAATGAGGATATCTGAGCTGATCTTGAAAACGAGAAATTTATCAACTTCTTTATAGATAGAAGATATATCAGAAGCATTTAATATTTTATTACATTAATTATTTATTAATTACATTAACTATTTTATTAAAAATGAGAAAAATGAAAAGACAGTAGAAAGAGTAGAATATAAATAAGCACAGAGGTATATGGGAACTCTGTTAGCTGTCAATTGTAATGAGGATATCTAAGCTGGTCTCCTTCAAAATGAGAAATTTATCATCTTTATAGATAGAAGAAACATCAGAAACGTTTAGTATTTTATTACATTAATTATTTTATTAAAAATGAGAAAAATGAAAAGACAGTGGAAAGGGTAGAATATAAATAAGCACAGAGGTATATGGGAACTCTGTTAGCTGTCAATTGTAATTAGGATATCTGAGCTGATCCCTTTGAAAATGAGGAACTAATTATCTTCTTTACAGATGGAAGATACATCAGAAATGTTTAGTATTTTATTACATTAATTATTTTATTAAAAATGAGAAAAATGAAAAGACAGTGGAAAGGGTAGAATATAAATAAGCACAGAGGTATATGGGAACTCTGTTAGCTGTCAATTGTAATGAGGGTATCTAAGTTGATCCCCTTCAAAATGAGAATTTTATCATCTTTATAGATGGAAGGTATATCAGAAGCGTCTAGTATTTTATTACATTAATTATTTTATTAAAAATGAGAAAAACGAAAAGACAGTGGAAAAAGTAAAATATAAATAAACACAGAGGTATATGGGAAGGAAAATATGGGATATCGATAAATGACAACCACCACAGGTAGTTCTGCCGATCCCCCCTGGTTTCCGCTGTTAGGCTACTTACCGGAGTTTCTTAGTACATTGTTTTCACGAAAGACAATAGATGGTCACGATATCCGCGAGGGAAAATGAAAGGACGAGTCGCAGGGCTGGCGTTGGGATATCCAAAGCCGCAGGAAGTCCGGATTACATCGTTCGTTACGAGAAACTTCGTAGGCGCTTATATTTAGGCCAACCCGTGGAAGCTTTACGAGCATTCGTCCTCGTTAATCCGAGGCGAACGCACTGGATTGCCAACGCGCTGTTACCACTCTGCTCTCGCGTTAATTCCCGAAATAGAGCCTAACAGTTATCGTAAAGAGTATACGTAATCGAATATTCTGCCTCGAGTTAGAATCCCCAGCGATTTATCCGTGGCAATAGGGAACGTGTCTGAAAGCTTAAATGGGGATGAGTTGACGAGCTCTCTTGACCCACTATAACCCCACTATAATTTAGATGTTACATCGAGGACCTATATCCATGGTGTTTCTTCTTTTCCCTTAATTTTAACTCTATGTGGATTTATTTTTTATTTTGAGTAGTTTTGGTTATTATATTTAGTCATGGTTATTAATTACTATTTTTTATTTTGTATTTTATGCTTGTGTTATTAATTATAGTTATTCTTTTCAATTGGAGAGTTTATTGACTCTGAAAAGATGTTACAAGTATCATTGCAAATTAACCTTTTCTATTATATTTGTGGAAAAAGGTAATAGAGGATTGATCTGTTTGATAGTACTATTATTAGTGATTATGGCTTTTAATGAGTTCCTTAATTATCCTTTTTTACATTTATAGTAAAGTACATCAGGGTTTTGATATGTTGTATGGTAGTACCAATTTTAATATTTGATAGTATCAAATTTAGTGTTGTCAGTAATTATATTTTTAATAAATAGCCTTTGTTATGGCTATAATAGAGTATTATACGTGTGAATATTAATGTAATTTGACAGTGTCATTGCTATTAATTGTGCTTATAAATACTCGTAATATTAATATTACTATATACTTAATAAAGCTAATTATAGTTATTTTTTTCAATTTCAGAGTTTATTCTTATTGAAAAGATGTTACAAGTATCATCCCAAGCTAATTCTTTTTGTTATATTTGTGGAAAAAGATAATAGAGGATTGATCTGTTTGATAGTATTATTGTTAGTGATTATGGTTTTCAATGAGTTCCTTAATTATTCCTTTTTACATTTATAACAAAGTATATCAGAGTTTTGATATATTGTATGATAGTAATAATTTTAATATTTGATAGTATCAAATTTAATATTGTCAGTAATTATATTTTTAATAAATAGCCTTTGTTATGGCTATAATAGAGTATTATACGTGTGAATATTAATGTAATTTGACAGTATCATTGCTATTAATTGTGTTTATAAATACTCATAATATTAATATTGCTATATACTTAATAAAGTTCTCAGTTTCTTTTTCTTAAATTGTACAGTTACTTCATAACTAAACTGAATGGAAGAATTAATGCAAGTTATGATAATTCTATCACTATTAATACCACCAACGAAGAATCACAAAATTAGTATTGCCAGTGATCAGATTTTTTACATTTATCTTGATCAGATCATAATAACCGTAGTCGTTATAGTCCTTGAGAGTTAATTTATTAATACATTCATCGTTATTGACATTGCTACTCTTCTCTATCTTCAACGCGTTTCTTGCGGCACAAGTATTTTTATCTCAAATAAAACTGTTCATTTCCACACTTGGTTCACTGTTTTATTTCTCTCTTCGCCTTTTTATCGAAACGTACAGACACAAAAACTCAGGAATTGCGTAAGCAGGATTACTTAATTAATTGAATCGACGCACCGTATGCGTCAGTAGCAGCGGACGTGTTAACTCGAAAGGATGAGCTAACTCGTCACGTGGACCGATATTTTAGACTTGGTAATTCATCTCCTATCTGTATCTTCGATTCCTAATCTTCCAGATCTTCGTTACGTTCTGCTTAGTTTTTCCTCGAATTAAAATTTACCGATCGAAGTCAATTATTTCCTAGAAACTTTTCATTCTCAAGCTATAGACGCTTCCTGACTCACAAATTGGTAAATCACTCTGACATCAGACAATCCATTTAACTAAAAGACTTAAATTAAATCTTGGATTTTATAATCTTATAATCTTATAATTTTAGATTTTGAAATCTTATAATCTTAAATTTTATAACTTTATAATCTTATAATCTTAGATTTTGTAATATTATAATCTTATAATCTCACATTTTATAATTTTATAATCTTATAATCTTGGATTTTGTAATTTTATAAACTTAGATTTTATAATCTTATAATCTTATAATTTTAGATTTTGTAATCTTATAATTTTAGATTTTGTAATATTATAATTTTAGATTTTATAGTTTTATAATCTTAGATTTCATAATCTTATAATCTTATAATTTCAGATTTTATAATATTATAATCTTATAATCTTATAATTTCAGTTTTTATAATCTTATAGTCTTAGATTTCATAATCTTATAATCCTTGTAATCTTATAATTTCAGATTTTGTAATATTATAATCTTATAATCTTAGATTTCATAATCTTATAATCCTAGATTTTATAATTTTATAATATTAGATTTTATAATCTTATAATCTTATAATCTCAGATTTTGTAATTTTATAATCTTATAATCTCAGATTTTGTAATCTTATAATCTTATAATCTCAGATTTTGTAATCTTATAATCTTATAATCTCAGATTTTGTAATCTTATAATCTTATAATCTAATAATCTTAGATTTTCTAATTATCAATTAAAAATCGGTAACGAATGAATTTTTATCGTGATAAACAAACCTAACCCTGACTATCGAAGGCTAACATCCAACGTGGATTGACATATGAAAGGAGCTTCTCAGCTGTGGCAATCGAATATTTTATTCACGAAGTGAAATGCCTGTTCGACGATCGACACGCTGCTGCTTTAATTAATTTGCAATCTTTACGAAGTCTCTTATTCCATTCGTCGGTATAAAATATTCTGCATATCATTCACTACGGGAGTGGCTCAGGTGCTCGATGCTCGAGCTGCTAACTCACTCGGTAGCAAGGTGCTTCGTTTATTTACGAATTATACCGATTTTTATCTAGTTCCTTTTATTCAATTTAACTCATCGATCGGTTGTCAAGTGGACTACGGAACGAGTGATTAAAATGTTTTTAACTGCGATTCAGTGGTATTTACAGTTATTTTCAATAGGAGCAAGATGTCTCGTATTCACTCCGAATGTGGTCAGCAGAGAATCTTCGATCGTCTTCAGAGACTCTATAAATAAATACGTTGTTAGATGTATAGGTAAAAAATTCTAAATGTATGAGATAAAATACAGCTGACACACGATTACATCAGCATTGACATGATTCATTGAACGAAATGTGGATTTATTAATTACCATAAATATCGCGCGTGCAGAGGACTCGTGGAGTCATAGATTTTATTAACTGGTTGGAATAACACGGCTCAAAAATCGAATTAGTATTATTAGACTCGTGTGGTCATTAGTATTATTAGATTTCTTTGTATTGTGATTCAGGTATTATATAAATGTCGGGAATCATTATCGACTTTAGAACAGTCGTGATATATTTTTTCCTAATTAATTCGAAAAATTTTATTTCTTGGAAATATCAAAGAACAGCAAGATCGATGTAATACCTAATAATTACTTTTTCAGTTTCCAGAAAATAATATTTTACAGTGTCACTTTCTCTCTGTGCTACGCCTTTAATTGTCAGAATTATAACGAAAGACCACGAAGTTAGAAATTATTAATTTTCAACAATCCAAAATTTTAATTTAATTTTATATCTTTTATTTCAATTATGTCCCACAGTTTTTTAAATTCTATTACAGAAAATAAAAGTAGGTAATTACAAGCAATTATTTTCCTTTGTAACTTATCATTCTACTTTTCTTCCAAACATAATATATAGGGTGTCCCAAAATTCACGCAAGATTTGAATTTCGCGCCACTTTTTTCGAAAATTTGAACAACGTAAATAAACAGAACTCTTAATAGAAAATATTAATAATGTAGGACGGCGAATACTGGTCTTGAGACACCGAAAATTGTCGAAGGAACAAGAACACAATAACACACACTCAAAACTCGTAAACTGATTTAACTTAGGAAAAGAACACTAAGTTACGAAACGAAAACACACAAAGACGCACTGTTTTAAAACTCTCTTTCCAACACCAAGCGACTCACGCTCGTGTCGGTCACAATTAATTTCTAAGAACTCTGTTTTGGTTGTCAAGGACCACGCTTTTATGCTTTCCTTAACCCATTTCTATCCAAGCGCGGAATATTCCGCGAGCCACGACTGTCGTCTATCACCGAGCGCGGAATATTCCGCGAGCTACGACTGTCGCCTATCACCGAACGCGGAATAATCCGCGAGCTGACTTTTTCCATTACCAGTTGCTAAATATTCTTCATATGCCATAGATCACGTTTGATCCCTTTTGTGAACATCTTATCTACATCGGTTCATTATATTCTTAACAAGTTTTACTTTTATTGTGAAAATCCTTTTAACTGCCAGTACGAGTAGGTGCTGATACGCGCGCGGTGATACGGGCTAGTCGTCAGTTGAACATTGCTGATGCCTGAACACATCTTAAGTAGAGCCATGATGCAAATGGGTTAACCTACGCTTCACCTCCCCGTATGGGAGCCATGTGACTTAATTTTGTTATATAGAATAACTTTTCCATTTGCTTCTAGAAGATATCGATCGGTTTACAATTTGTTTTTGTTGGCAATAGCCGATTCTTTTGGTATCCTACAATAATTTCCACCATTTTATTTTCTTTGCCATATTATTAGATAATTCGTTATTATATCCTGAGAATAATGGAAATTTGAATGTGGCCCCTTGAACGTACCATGTAAAAGGTACGTGGCAAAGTGTTAATCTAGTACGTTTATCACATATGTGTATTTATCCGTTAACTATTCGTGCGTTTTATATATTGTACCACTTATATAAAAATTGGCACAATAAACGCTCGTTAAAAGGAAAAAGAAAAATTCTTCGAAAAATCGTAATTTCGCTAGGGAAATCCTAGTGAAAAGAATGTTTTAGTGGTAGGAGTGAATTGGCATGTCATAGAAACGAGAAATGACGTGAAAATAGAAATATTGCATATTGTATCCTTAAAAGCATTTATTTCGTGCTTCCTACAAATGATAAATTAGCGCAGTGTCACGTAAATTATACTATATTACGTGCAACGTTCTTTAAAATTTTTGTTATTATAGGGTAATTACTACATCACTGACTTCTGAAGTTAGTCCACTCTGGAAGTCTAGAAATAAAATTTATTTCAAACGATATGGCCTTAGATGAATTAATTAGCCATGGTCAGTAATCAACCCTTTGGACTCGAGGGTGACTCAGTCACCATTTAATCAGATTTTAAAGATCGACGTTAATTAATACATCAATTTAAAATTACCTCCTTAGATGAATTAATTAGCCATGGTCAGTAATCAACCCTTTGGACTCGAGGGTGACTCAGTCATCATTTAATCAGATTTTAAAAATCGACGTTAATTAATACATCAAATTTAAAATTACCTAAAATTACCTAACGATGTGTGGAATGTTGAAGAAAAATAATTCTGTCTTAATTTGCATATGATTTCTCATTTACCATTTTAAAAATTACTATTTTTCTCTAACAAAAAAGTCGTCGAGTGCAAAGGGTTAATTAAGAATAATATTCTCTGCATTTCGTATTCTTCATAGCACGAGCAATAAACAGACATTTTGCGATGATAACACTATCGACTACTTTTAAAAGTAGATCATTATTTTCCTTACGAAGACAGGAGACATACTCTATGTTATAAATTAGAATTCTATTGAAACGAAGATGGTCAGCCAGGAATGCACACTTTCGCTCTTCCTTTCCCGCAATCATTCCTTCATCGAGCGGGACAGGTCTATCTATAACCGTGGTAGCAACACGTTCGACGGATTCAGAGCACGAGGTTGGCTGTGATACAGGATGTTAGGTCATCGTTGCTCCGTTACGTGGGCGGCTGTTCGCTCTCGCTTTGCTCTGATTAATACCACGCTAATCTACTTCTTCGATCTACTATTTCACCAACGCTTCGCCGGTTTACTCAATGAAAACCTGCCCTTCGTCCACCGCCGATTGCTCCACCCTGGGCAACACGAAACCGTGCACCCGACCTCCCGCAGCGTTCTCATGCATAGCAGCGCGCTTCACCGAGAGATGCCATCTAATCTGCGGCCATATCAGGTCCGCACAGAACCTTCCGCGACGTCCACCTCTGGTAATCTTCGCTATATCTGGGCCAAACCGAGGTATTCTTATGCTCGTCCCAGTCGTTTGTTCGCGCACGTGTAATAGGATTAGCGCTGAACCAGGTTAGAGTCGTTGGACAGAGGATCGTATAAGCTATCTTCGAGTGTTTGGGATCGGATAGACGATGAAAAGAGAAGAGTGAGATGAAAGGTGGGCCTTTAGAAGTAGAATAGGAAGTTTGAGGATGATTGTTGAAGCCTTTGTGCGTTTTAAATTGGTATTGACAGGGAGAAGGTTGGGTTGGTGATCATAGGGAGAAGATTTGATGAGGATATCTTCGTTTATTTTGTGATTTTCATGTTGCTTCTTTGTGTATTATTTGTTCAGAATCTTGAACCTGTTATTGGGACCTATTTTGTTGCTTGTTTTAAATTTTTAATGTAATAAAGTGATATAAGTAGAGGGAAAGTTAGGTTAGGTTAGTTCAGGTTGGATGGTAAGAATCTTACATAACTCTACACCCTCTTCCAGGGGGGTCGCGTATCTTCTCGAAGATTTCCTCCATGTAAAAAAAAGAAAAAAGGAAGCTTGGCTTAGGTTAGTTTAGGTTAGGTTAGGTTTGCGAAATTGGCATATTTATTAATTTACAGGCTCTTCATCAGTCACCAAATATAAAACGAATTTTGTAGAACAATATTGTTCTACAAAATTGGACGAGTTTCAGAGGAGACTTCTCATCGAATGCAATTATACAGCTGACCTAACACGAAAATAGTGTTCTTGACAGCAAAAAGTTGACGATTTCACGGTTTATGTTGCTTCTTTATCTATTACTTGTCCAGAATCTTGAGATTATTGGGATCTATTTTGTTGCTTGTTTTAAATTTTAAATGTAATAAGATGATATACGTAGAGGGAAAGTTAGGTTAGGTTCGCTTAGATTGGGTGGCCATCGTGGGGGTTTTAGTGGGTAAGAATCCCACATTACCCCATCCCCTCCCTTAAGGGGTCGCGTATATTTTCGAAGATTTTCCCCACGTAAAAGAAAAAAGAAAAAAAGGAAGCTTGGCTTTGTTTAGGTTAGGTTAGGTTTGCGAAATTGGCACATTTATTAATTCACAGGCTCATCATCAGTCACCAAATATAAAACGAATTTTGTAGAACAATATATCGTAGAAATTGGACGAGTTTCAGAAGAGGCTTCTCATCGAATACAATTATACAGCTGACCTAACACGAAAACAGTATTCTTGACAGCAAAAAGCTGACGGTTTCACAAGGGATTGAGAAAGAACCACGGTTGTCATTCGCCAGGCTACTTTTACATTTCGTAATTCTAATATTTTAGATCTTCAATCCCAGTTTAATAAAATTTTTGAAAATGAACATTAATTAATGTCTCAAATTCAAGGTAATGTAATAACATGTGAAGCATCGAAATTAAGTAATTCTACGTGTTAATTATTATACCATTTCTGGTGAATTATTTACTGGTGAAATATTATCTTATTTATTGGTGAAAAAATATCGTCAGCTTTATAGTAGAGAATCTTGAAATTTCTACCCTTTTCTGGATTAGAAATCATTGACAGCAATGGGTTAATAAGTTTCACGACTAGAAACTCCTCTGGACATTTGCAAAATTTTCTCAACGTTGAGTACGGCGTATTATCGTGAATACGACGTGAGAATGATGCAGCCAATGCACGAATATACAAATTATAAACAGAAGATAATGGGGTGGGGAATGTCAGAAAGGCAAAAGAGCGATCACCAAGAGACGATCAGTCAGAAAAATCCACGAAAGTGTAAAGAGTTACTTCAGCAGAGTTTTTAGTTTTTACAATATATTAATTGTCATTAATAATTTAACCATTGACAACGCCGGTCTCACGCATCGATGTCAACCAAACGAAAAGTTTGCTGTCAGTTTCCAGGGACTGATGTAGCACTCAAAGTGTTAAACAGAGAATTTTCACGTGAAAATTGATCCCTACCAATTTCTCCGCTTTTCAAATAAAGAAAAATTTGAATCCTCGAATCCAAAATTCGCTTCATCGTGGAACGTATACTATGAAAGAACATTTCTTCCGAATCAAACTCTGTGAAAGGAAATTGAAAATTGTGTGTCCTCTTTCCATGTAGCACTCAACGCGTTAAAGAGAGAATTTTCACGTGAAAAGTGATCCCTACCAATTTCTTCGCTTTTCAAATAAAGAAAAATTTGAATCCTCGAATCCAAAATTCGCTTCATCGTGGAACGTATACTATGAAAGAACATTTCTTCCGAATCAAACTCTGTGAAAGGAAATTGAAAATCGTGTGTCCTCTTTCCATGTAACACTCAACGCGTTAAAGAGAGAATTTTCACGTGAAAAGTGATCCCTGCCAATTTCTTCGCTTTTCAAATAAAGAAAAATTTGAATCTTCGAATCCAAAATTCGCTTCATCGTGGAACGTATACTATGAAAAAACATTTTTGCCGAATGAAACTGTATGAAAGGAAATTGAAAATCGTGTGTCCTCTTTCCATGTAGCACTCAACGCGTTAAAGAGAGAATTTTCACGTGAAAAGTGATCCCTGCCAATTTCTTCGATTTTCAAATAACGAAAGATTTTAATCCTCGAAACAAAAATTCGCATCATAGTGGAAGGTATACTATGAAAAAACATTTTTGCCGAATGAAACTGTATGAAAGGAAATTGAAAATCGTGTGTCCTCTTTCCATTGTAAAGTCGATGAATTCGGTCATGGTCGTTTTCATCACGAACTCTGCAATTGTTTGGACGTTTACTTCGATCAAGATAGAAAAGTAAAAATCATTCGCACGGTATGTAACACGTCGAAGCATCTCGCGTCCACGGTCGAACACGCGTTTCCCAATCGCGAGATCGGACTCGAAAACAAGCTATGTACAACCACGCGAATCGTTGTCGCTCGAAAGTTACAGCAACGGCCTAGAGGCCAGCGTAAAGGTAATTTTAAACGTGACGAACAGGTTGTAGGCTCGCGTTGCTCATGTGTATTTTTCAGCGTGATGCTCCTACGAAATACTCGCTCCGGACCGAATTATGCGTCAGCTTATCGCCGTCCACGGCTCTAGTCTTTGAAAGAGGCGCGGATTTACTCACGAGCTTCTTGCTTGCCGAGAGGAAACGGAGGAGACAGGAGGGAAAGACAAAGGAAATGGAAGAGGAAACGGTGATGGTAATGGGAAGTGAAGACAAAGGGGAAAATGGTGGAAAAGGGAAGGAGAACGAGGAAAGGAAAGGAGATGTAAAAGAATTTGTGGAAATGGAAAATAAAAAGGAAATTGAAAAGACGAGATAGGCAGAAAATTAAAAAGGGAAATGAAGAAATGGAAGAGGAAGGGGAGGAAATGAAGAGGAAAAAGAGTAAAATGATAAATAAAAGAAAATAAAAGAAAAAGGAGATGGGGAATAAAAAAGTGGAAAAATTGGAAAAGGAAAAGAAAATAAAAAGTAAGAAGATAGAAAATGGAAAAGACGAGGTAGGTAGAAAATTAAAAAGGGAAATGAAGAAATGAAAGAACAAGGGGGACAAATGAAAAAGAAAAAGAGTTAAATGGTAAATAAAGGAAAATAAAAGAAAAAGGAGATAGGGAATAGGTAGAAAATGGAAAAATTGGAGGAAAAGAAAATGAAAAATAAGAAGATAGAAAATGGAAAAGACAAGGTAGGTAGAGAATTAAAAAGGGAAATAAAGAAATGGAAGAACAAGGGGTGCAAATGAAAAGGAAAAAGAGTAAAATGGTAAATATAAGAAAATAAAAGAAAAAGGAGATAGGGAATAGGTAGAAAATGGAAAAATTGGAGGAGGAAAAGGAAGATAAAAAATAAAAAGATAGAAAATGGAAAAGACGAGGCAGGTAGAAAATTAAAAAGGCAAGAGGAAAAATGGTAAAGGAAGGAAGATATAAGAAGAGGAATAAATGTAAAAGAAAAATGGAAAATAGAATAAAGATAGAAAAAGTAAAGTATATGAAAAGCAAAATGGCAAAATGGTAAATAAAATAAAATAAAATAAAATCAAAAAAAGATGAAAAAGGAGAGCGAAGAAGAAAATAGAAAGTGGGAAAAGGGGAGAAAATTAAACTCCAGAATAAAACGATAAATGAGAAGAAAATGAAAAAAAGAAATAAATATAAGTGTAAAAGAAAAGGAAAAGATAGGGAAAAAGAACAAAAATACGCGAAAAAAAGATAAAATTACGAAATGGACAAACGTAAGGAAGGAAAGGAAAGAAAAAATAGCCGCGATTTAAAATACTAATGGAGGCATGACGCGTCTCATTTCAGATCCGCGATGACTCGTTCTTTTCCCGGATTCGATTACTCGGACCGAAAGCAGTCAAGGTGTCGCGCTAAATATAAAAATTATTTCACAGACCAAAGACACGCTTGAACCGCAGATGATAAAGCTCTGGATGGCGCGCTGAGGCGTCGAATCCGGCTAGAGATAACGCTCTGCCCTCGCCCCTTCTGCTCGTCCCTCTTCGATCGAATTAATTACCCGATACCGATTATTGACAGTCGTTTCTTCGAAGCGAAACTAGTTTCCCCCTTTGTTAAATTTCTATTATGCATCGGCCAGATTTTTCGCCGAGAATTCCGGGAAGCATGTACCTCCTTATCACTGCCCGCCTCCACGTGATAAGACCTTGCCACGGTTTGCGAAGTGCCGTTCGTTCGTGATTCTGCGGCCGTTGAAAATTCCGCGGTATCTTCGCGTTTTCTCTTCCTGTTTATCGCGCTTTCGATTCCTAACGAGCTCTGCCAGTGTCTTTTCGTCCAGTTTGCCATTTCTTGCGTATCCCCACTGTCTTTCAGCAGTTAGGTGTGGGTCGATATCGAATAATTGAATTGGAAATGTTAAATAATTGAATTTGGAATGTTAAATAATTGAATTAGGAATGTTACATAATTGAATTGGGAATGTTAAATAATCGAACTAGGAATGTTAAATAATTGAATTAGGAATGTTAAATAATTGAATGGGGAATGTTAGATTATTGAATTGGGAATGTGAAATAATTGAATTAGAAATGTTAGATAATTAAATTGGGAATGTTAAATAATTGAATTGATAATCTTAAATAATTGAATTGATAATCTTAAATAATTGAACTGGGAATGTTAAATAATCGAACTGGAAATGTTAAATAATTGAATTATGAATGTTAAATAATTGAATTAGGAATGTTAGATAATCAAATTGGGAATGTTAAATAATCGAATTGGGAATCTTAAATAATCGAACTGGGAATGTTAAATGATTGTAGTGGGAATTTTAAATAATCGATCTGGGAATGTTAAATAATTGAATTTGTAATGTTAAATACTTGAATTAGGAATGTTACATAATTAAATTGGTAATCTTAAATAATCGAACTAGAAATGTTAAATAATTGAAATAGGAATGTTAATTGAATTAGGATTGTTAAATATCTGGATTCTCCTGTGACCTATTAAGTGGTTAATTAATGAATTTTTCGGTTCCTGACAACGAAATTAATTCGACTTTGCATCGAATTAATCGTGATAATAGAAATAATACAGGTAATAACAATTTTTTGTAAATTATATTTATTTGCTGGAGATAATAATGGTAATTAAAATGGTATATGCAGGGTTTGAAAATTGAGTTGTTTAAAAAAATTTATAAAGTTAAACAACCGGTAAATCGGTTTCAAATATAATCGGTCTAACTTGATCTTTAGATTAAATGAAGTGGAGATCGAGGAAGTGAAATGGTCGGTAATATAAATGAAAATTTATATTATTTGTTAATTCTGGCACTGCTACCATTCGTCGTTTGAACGTTATTGGCCAATTTGTAGATTTAGAGAAGAGACAGATAGTAAACGTTTATTACAGTTCAGGATTTATTGTATGTTCTGTTAACCTTCGAGCAATAAATTCTTCGAGTCAATTAGGTGGAGTGGTAATTGAGAAATTGAAGTGATAAATGGTAACTGGGGAATGAAAATTTAACGAAAGTAGATATATTCGATGTAGGCGAAAATTGTTGTTAATTGTGGTACTTGTATTATTTGTCAGTGGAAAGTTCGAGATTTTCAGTGATCGCTGTCTTTATGGCTTTTGAGGAGAAATAAATGGTAAAAATTTACTATTATTTGTATTGACACATTTGTGTTCTTTGACCATTCGAAAATTTTCACTTGAGATTTTTGTTCTAACTTTGGATAATTCTGATAGCTAAAATAAATTATTTCAATACTCACAGTGTTCACCATCGTATATAGCATGGAATTTACCTTCTTTTTCACTAAAAAATATAATTTACTTCGATTACCATTTACACTTCATAATTAGAGAAAGGTAAATGGACAATTTTTAGGACTTAATTACGACTATTTTTACCTGAGGTGGTACTAGATAATTAACTTCGAGAATTTGAACAATTTTTATATTCGGTAATTAGTAAAAGCTAAATAAAACGATAAAAAAGTGGTAGAATGTTTATATTAATATTAATTAATTTATTATAGCATTGTACAGATAAAGATAGATAAAGGGAGAGTAGAAAATGGCACAAAATACAATTTTTCTGCATTTTATTCGTAATATGATAATATGATATAAGTTTGACAATTTTTTGATCATTTTTTATTTAATTTTTAATTTTTAATTTCTAAAGGTTGTATGCAGGAATTTTCGACTTTCCCACGGTGGCGTTCTTCGTGAAATCTTTTGTTCCCTAAGCGTTTACTGCGCCGCTATGCGTTCGTTCGAAACTGCTGCCTACCAAGCGTGTCCATGAAAGAGGAAACGGGGATTCAATTTCCCTGTTTCCGGTCAGCGAAACGAAACAAAAGTCAGGGTGGATCGGCGTCTATCGGTGTACTTTCCGCTCTTAAGTAATTGCCTTGTGAGCTGGACAATCTTTTACTCTTTAACCGAACTCCAAAAACCACTCGAAGTCCCTTATCAGTATCAAGGAAAGCTCTGTAGAAGAGTCTCTTATCAGAATCTTGAGATTCCACCGTGTCAATGATGATCGTTCACTTTCGTCTCAATTTCTAAATTCTCATTAGAATCTTTTCTATCATTGCACCCAAACTCCTCAAGTTCTTCAAGAACACCAGTAAAAATTCTCGATGAACATCTGTTCCATTGGAATCTTGAACTACCACCGTGTCAATCGTGATCCTTTATTTTTCTCTCAATTTCTAAATTTTTATTAGTCTTTTCTATCATTGAGCTCAAGCTCCTCAAGTTCTTCATTAACATCAGCAAAGATTCTCGAAGAACGTCTGTTCCATTGGAATCTTGAAATTCTACGTAATTGAATGTCAATGACGATCGTTCACTTTCGTCTCAATTTCTAAATTCTCACTGGAGTTTCTCCTATGATTTCATCCAAACTCCAAGAATTACTCACAATCCTTCGTCAGCATCAGTAAAGACTCCCGGAAAGCGTCTCTTACATTATAATCTTAATTCCACCTTGTCAAGGGTGACCATCCATCCTCGGCTGAATTTCGAAACACAGGATTTCAGTTAATAAAATAGACCCATGTTGTATACAAATTTTATTGCGCTTTAAATGAAATAAAATTGGTAATTGGCATGCAATTATTGTAATATTTCTAGGTGAGACTACAAATGTCCCACCATGCATTACGGTGCATCAAACAGGTAGGGCCCTTTTAATCCCAGCGTGCCCCAAAGAGATATTGTACTGTTAAAATATTTCGTTCTTCAATGAGAAATACTTTTTAACCATTTGATCCAACTTTTCACGAAACCCATTTAAATTCTCACCCTGACATGAGCTGGTATGAGATGAAAGATGTGAACAGAGTTGTAAAGGAATTCGTATAAATTTATATTATTATACGTTATTCTTCAACGAAAAATACTTTCTAATCACTAGGTCCACTCGGAATTTTTCGTAAATAAGGCGAAATAATTGCGATATTTCTAGGTAGGACTAAAAATGTCCCAGCATGTATTACGGTGCTATATTGTACTGTTAAAATATTTCGTTCTTCAATGAGAAATACTTTTTAACCATTTGATCCAACTTTTCACGAAACCCATTTAAATTCTCACCCTGACATGAGCTGGTATGAGATGAAAGATGTGAACAGAGTTGTAAAGGAATTCGTATAAATTTATATTATTATACGTTATTCTTCAACGAAAAATACTTTCTAATCACTAGGTCCACTCGGAATTTTTCGTAAATAAGGCGAAATAATTGCGATATTTCTAGGTAGGACTAAAAATGTTCCAGCATGTATTACGGTGCATCGAAAATGTGGGACACTTTTAATTTCCAATTAATGTGCCCCAAAGAGTTAAAACGATTCTTAGGTCTAGCTAGATTTGTCGGAGGTACCCCTGGTGTCTCTCGTCTCAATTTTTCGACGTGTCCGGCGCCAAGCGAGGCCGCTCGTAACGCAGTAAAAGCATGATATACGGTGATCGTGCGCGCAGGAACGATATCCCATGAGTGCAGTGTAAACGAAGATTTAAACGGTAGCCGCGAACGATCGTGAGCACCGTGATCTTTCAGCCGAGTTAAGTACAAGGATCCACCTAAGACAGCGCGTTATTCATCGCCTTTTTATTCTGCCATCGGTCTTCTCCCCGCGATGGCCGCCCACCTCCGCATACCTGGCACACCTTCCGATCGATTATCGATTCGCGTCGAGCTGGCGTTGATACTGATGGATCTCGACGATCCTCCTTCTTTTCTTCTCCCTTCCTCTCTCCGTTCTCTCTTTTATTTCTCTCCTTCCGCTCTCTGCTTGGCAAAGTACTCTACGACCGTGTCCCGTCCGTTTGATTTTTAATTAGGTCGAGAGAGAGGATCGCAGGGTGTTTTGTTTCTTCCGTTCGATTCGATGCTATCGATTCGCGAAATCGACGGGGCATGATCGCTGAGGAGAGCTCGATCAGATTACGGGGCTGTTTCGCGTTGTGTAAACGGGCTTCGTGGATTCCGATGGGGTGGAGAGGATGTTAGGGGAATAAGTCCTGGTTAATTGGTGTATCGTCGAGGGTTGCTCCATGAATTATTCGCTGCGATTGTTTATTGCTCGATGAAGTGAGGCCGGAGGAGGATTCGTCGCAGGTAAAGTGATCGTGATTGGGTTTGATGTGCTTCGGAAATTTTTGCGAGTAGATGGATAAAGTGATAGCAATATTTATTGAACGGTTTAACAACACAACACAAATTAAAATAATATTACTTAAAATAGATTCGCTTCTCACTGCGATATAATCTATACCCGACTCTTACGCACGTCTTTTTCTGATGACTGTCATTAATGCACTAATTGTTTTTCACGACTCTCAGTCACACTCGTCACACACTACATTCTTCACACTTATACCAAACATACTATGACAACCACCACCATAATTTTTTCCTACGTCCTTGCGTTACCTCTTTGGAAAGAATAATTTCGCGTTGGTATTCAATATTCATATATTTAGCGATGCGAGTGGAGAAAGGAAGTAACGATTTGCAAATTTTTCTTGCAAAATATTTTATTTGATATCGAAACTAGAAATAGATCATGAAAAATAAGTAAATAAGGGGAAAGATATTTTTATACTAGGTACTAAAGACAGATTTTTATTGATTTATGCAATAGTTTCTTCTTGCTATATTTTTCATTAAAAAAAAAATTGTACAAAGGATAGAATGAGGGAAAATATCGAGCAATTGAATATATCTGTATTAAAAGAAAAATCGCAAAGACAGGTGATTAAAGTGACAAGTCGAATTTAATCAAAAATGTAAAGACCACCATTTGGACTCATAAATTTAACGTTAACCCTTTGCACTCAATGATTTTTTGGTCAAAGAAAGATAGGAGTTCGAAGATTTTCAAAGCAAATTTTTACAAAGCTGACAATATTCTTCAGAGCAGTGAATAAGAAATCGTATGATAATTAACACGTAGATTATCTGAAATTTGACATATTTATGAATATGGAGCTTCGAAATTTTATCAAACAGCGACTGAAGGCTTAAATACCAAATCTCCACTATAAATGATTTACCAGCTCATGCCAAAATCAAGCCAACATGCCAAGATTGCCAAACTAAATAGGAAAGAAAAAGTCTCACTAAAAGCAAATTCTGCTTCTCATTCAGCCAATTTGTAACTCACGTGAAGCCATTTCCTCCTCGACCAGCCTGAAAATTACACAGCATCACGATCACACGATTTATTAATCACAGAAAAGCAAGCTTCCCTCGAGACAACAATCGAGTGGAACAAACGATATCCATCCGAGGCCTGCCTTAACCGGCGTGGTGAATCGACAAAATACGGAGAAAGAAAGGTGTGCAAAGCTCTCTGTGGGAAAAGGGAAGAAAAAGAGGAGAGTGGCAGAGGAAGAAGAGGGGAATCGAGATAATGAGGATCGCGTGAGGCACGTGCCCGAAGCTCTGGCCGTGTCATTATCCAGAAGAGAACCGACAGCCTGGGGCCTATTACCTTTACCTGGACACATGCAAACACGTGTGTGCAAATGCTCTTACACACGTGCGCGGCACGTTTGCGCGCGGCTGCAGGGCCAGGTGGAGCAGCCGCTGGAAATAAGGGAAAAAGAAGCATTCGCAAATGAGTTACTGCTTTGCCGCCACTTTTTTCCACTCCTTTTCTCCTCCTGCGCCGTGTGCAGTCCTCGCTGCAACGAGGACCTCGAAATTTTTAAGATTACGCGCACTTTAATCGACCTTCCGTTCCGGTGGCCATTTTGACGAATGGGTTGATACCGATGGATTTTAAATCGCTCTTTGGATCATTTTTCTTGGTCACGTGTTGGCTGATTTCTGGTTTTGGGGATTGCTTGGAGAAATTGTCAGATGAGTTTCCAGCACGTGATGTAATTTTTGCGATTATTGTTGTTGGATTTAGCGTTTTTGAACCGGATTGTGGTTTAATTCGGAGAGTGAGTAGATATTAATTATTGGCTAGTAGATTTATTTAAGTACCGAATTATATTTTGCTTAATTATTTTTCGTTTTTGTTCAATTATATTTATTTGTCTTCGTTGAATTATATTTTACAAAAATAGTAATATTATTGTAATTATTCATATCGGTTGTTAATTTCCATCACAGGTTTAATTATCCAAAATGTAGATTTGGTTTAAGTATATTATTTATTGGCTAGTAGATTTATTTCAGCTTTCAATTATATTTTGCTTCATTATGTTTTTTTTTTATTCAATTATATTTATTTGTCTTCGTTGAATTATATTTTACAATAATAGTAATATTATTGTAATTATTTATATCAGTTGTTAATTTCCATCACAGGTTTAATTATTCACTAGGTAGATTTGGTTTAAGTATATTACTTATTGGCTAGTAGATTTATTTCAGCTTTCAATTATATTTTGTTTCATTATGTTTTCTTTTTTATTCAATTATATTTATTGGTCTTCGTTGAATTATATTTTATAAAAATAGTAATATTATTGTAATTATTTATATCGGTTGTTAATTTCCATCACAAGTTTAATTATTCACTAGGTAGATTTGGTTTAAGCATATTACTTATTGGCTACTAGATTTATTTCAATTTTCAATTATATTTTGCTTATTAATTACTTTTTGTTTTTATTCAATTATATTTATTTGTATTCGTTGAATTATATTTTATAATAATAGTAATATTATTGTAATTATTTATATCAGTTGTTAATTTCCATCACAGGTTTAATTATTCACTAGGTAGATTTGGTTTAAGTATATTACTTATTGGCTAGTAAATTTATTTCAGTATTCAATTATATTTTGCTTATTAATTACTTTTTGTTTTTATTCAATTATATTTATTTGTATTCGTTGAATTATATTTTATAAAAATAGTAATATTATTGTAATTATTGATATCAATTGTTAATTTCCATCACAATAATTAATTATCCAATAAATAATTATCCAAAAGGTAGATTTGATTTAAGTATATTATTTATTGACTAGCAGATTTATTTCAGTTTTCAATTATATTTTGCTTAATAATTACTTTTTTGTTCTTGTTCAATTATATTTTGTAAATTCCTTATCTTTTTTGTTTGCAATAAATTATAGTTTGTTCGTTAATTATATCTCTTTGTTTTCATTAAATTATATTTTATAATTATTGATATCAGTTATCAATTTCCTTCGCAGGTTTAATTATCAAATAATGAAATATGGTTTGCTTGTAGAACAATTAAAGAAAATAATTAAAGTAGTTTAAAAACGTAATTTAAAATCAGAAACAGTAATGGGGGCTTAATAAACTCGTATTGTGACAATTTACGACTTCTTCGCAAACCTTCTTACAGGGTTATGAGTTTTATCATTTTTCTTCTGGCGATGATTACGTGTGGGAAATAATTAGGATGAAAAGTTTGGAGAAAGTTTTAGTATTTTTTGTAGGCAGGGCGGCGGCTTGAATAAATGTTGAAGAATTGTAATAAATCTTGAGTTATGGGGATGACCTTAATCTTTGTTAACGAACGTCTATAGTTGGTTTTTGCCTCGCACGAAAGTGGCCACCAAGACGATTTCAACAATTAGAGTACCACTTTGTTTTTCGTTAGTACAAAAAACCAAATTGAGCCATTTTTTTCCATTTTTTGTATCTATTTAATTTGCAATTTTCTTTATGAAAAAAGTATACTTTGTTCGATTTTTTTCTTCACTCATTATTGATCCTATTTGAAAATTTGTATCACTTGTGAATTTAAATTTTAATACGTATTTCATAATTGAAATTTTCATTTCGAAAAATTGATATAGTTGTTCAAAAATAGCTCAACAGGTTATTCACTGTTATTAATATCATCAATTATTTTTTGGATCCCTGGATGCATAGGTCACAAGTAAAACTTGCAATTAGCTCAATAAGTCAATTATTACAATTAATATTATAATATTAAATTATCCTGAGCTATTATTATTAGCAGTATTATTAATCTCTCTTAATATTATTAATATTATTAGTTTCATAATATATAGTATCTAGTATCTAATAGACATAGTATCTAGTATTATTAATTACTTTTTAACAGGGTTTTAATAGTAATAACACTAGTAACGCTAATAATATATAATAATAAGAAAAATTCTGAATTATATATTGGATATAATTGTATATAATATAATTACAGATTTGTATAAAATTAGTAGTAGACATAGTATATAGTATTATTACTAGTATTATTAACTAGTATCTAATAGACATAGTATCTAGTATTATTAATTACTTTTTATCAGAGTTATAATAGTAATAATACTACCAACGCTAATAATATATAATAATTGGAAAAATCCTGACTCATATATTAAATATAATTGTATACAATATAATTAGAGATTTGTACAGAATTATATAGAATTATATTATATTAGAATATGATATAATTATATACAATATTGGATATAATATATCGAATGAAATATATCAATATGTACGAATATAATTATCACAAATGATGGGTAAAATCACTAATTAAAATGGCCGATAAAATTTCTGCGCCGGAATGAGGAATAATCCGAGCGAGAACCCGTTTACGATAATTCGTGGAATCGAAATTGAAATTCTGCGATCATTAATTAACCTCAATGTCGTATTTTCTTCGAACACGGTATCCGTTCGATTTTTCCGGCGATCAGCCGCCATAAATTAATTCGCAAAGGAACACGATCGATTTCTGTAATTAATCGTTGTCAGCCGGTGCCCCGTAATTATTCTTCAAGACACTCGGCTAAACGTGACTTAACAGATGATCGCCGGTGTGTGTTTACGCGATTTTTACGTCACGTGCGTAGCGCAGCTCGTTTCCTAGTGACGTGAGTGACGTAATGACTCGTACGTGAAAGTCATTAAGCATCGGCAACGTGAGAGTGCGATTGAAACGGCTCGTTAAGTGATTTAGAAGCGCATTTCCGACCACCTTAGAGAAGCGGTGCCATTAAATCCCTTCGTTATTTACTCCCGCCTTTTCTCATGAACCCCGTGTAACGAATGAACCGATCAGGGTTAATCGATTGGGCAATATTCAAGCAGGTAATTGGTAACGACCAAACGCAAACGTCGTTTGATTATTTTTCCAATTTATTTATCTTATACGAATAACGTTTTTATTTTTATTCGAGATAAATATTGAGAAATCTTTTTAGTTGTCTTCGTGGATTAATTAATTCTTGGTTTCGTAGTAGCAAAGCTAGATGTTTTGTAACAGGTTTTTGTAAGGTGGATATTAGTATGAATTTTTATTCGTTAAGGAAAATTTTTGATTATTGTAAAGAAATAATAGAGTAAAAAAGATTTTGGTGATAAGATTTTTTAAACGTTTCTGCAGGAAATATCCGGATAAATTTTCAAGCATTTTAAATGAATTATTCTTCACACTTTTTAATTATGACGAGCTTGGTCAAACTATTTTAAAGTCAAATTTCTGAGTACAAAATTTGCAAAAGCTTCGTGCTATAAAATTTTTGTACAATTTAAATGTGGCAATTAAATGGCAGCAAAATCTCCAATTATAACAAACTCCATCAAACTGTATCAAACTTAAATTTCCAAACCCAAAATCCACCATTACACATACCCTATTAAATTCTCACACAATGCAGACTCGAACTTCTGAATAGAAAATTCATATTACTTTTGCATTACTAAATTTCCAAACATTTGAAATAAATTACTCTTGAAATTCTCCATTCATGGCAAACTTGATCAAACTACATCAAACTCGAACTTCAGAACACAAAATCCACCATACTCGTACTCTACTAAATTCACTAGATTCACCACATCTCGCACAATCTAAGCAAATAATCTCTCAAACTTTGCAGTCCCATCAAACTTGGTCAAACCACAACAAACTCAAGCTTCCAAACCCAAAATCTACCATTACTCATATATTACACATACCCTATTAAATTCTCACACAATGCAGACTCGAACTTCTGAATAGAAAATTCATAATACTTTTGCATTACTAAATTTGCAAACATTTGAAATAAATTATTCTTGAAAATCTCAATTCACAGCAAACTTGATCAAACTACATCAAACTCGAGCTTCTGAATACAAAATCCACCATACTTGTACCCTAATAAATTGACTAAATTCACCACATCTCGCACAATCTAAGCAAATAATCCCTCAAACTTTGCAGTCCCACCAAACTTGGTCAAACCTCAACAAACTCAAGCTTCCAAACCCAAAATTCACCATTACACATAACCTATTAAATTCTCACATAGTGTAAACTCGAACTTCTAAATAGAAAATTCATAATACTTTTGCATTACTAAATTTGCAAACATTTCAAATAAATTATTCTTGAAAATCTCAATTCACAGCAAACTTGATCAAACTACATCAAACTTAACCTTGCAAACCCAAAAACCACCATTACTCATACCTTATTAAATTCTCACACAGTGCAAACTCAAACTTCTCAATAGAAAATTCATAATACTTTTGCATTACTAAATTTCCAAACATTTGAAATAAATTACTCTTCAAAATCTCAGTTCACAGCAAACTTGATCAAACTACATCAAACTCGAGCTTCTGAACACAAAATCCCCCATACTCATGCCCCACTAAATTCACTAAATCTCATGTAATCCTAGCACAAAATTTCTCAAACTCTCCAACCACGACAAACTTGATCAAACCGCGCGAAACTCGAACACGTCACTGCGTTTTAAACCCTCTTGCGCAAAGTTCGCGATGCACCACGGTGAATCTCCATACGTTTCGCATAAATCACTCGACAACCTCTTCGATTACGACATCAAACTTTCATCTGCGCTCGTGGTTCGATTAAAGCCCGCGTTTATCGCGTGCCCATCGCGATCCGATCGCGAGATGCAAATCAGCCGGCGATAAGGGAACGGACGCTGCAATTACTCGGCCGGGACACCCACGTGTCGCGGCGCGCGTGCGCAAGCGGGATCCGAGGGTGCTTCGTCGTGGTTTTTATATCAATTCGTGGATCACCGACACGGGGGTCGTCGCACGTAACGCGAATTGACAGCGGGTATCGCGTGTCGGTATCACGTACCGCGCTACCGGCTGATTCACGACACGCCTGAAATCGCTATTGCGAGTACCGACACGGGAATACCCGAGGCGTACGTGTCACCGCGGGGTAAACATAGGGAATAGAATCACCATGACTATTTCTATCGCACTGCATGTCGCGCTCCAGGCTTCAACCTCGAAACAATCAAATCGTCGCGTGAATGAATGTAATGCTAAATTGTTTCATCTTGCGATGCACGGTCATGTCTGATTACCTGTGAATTTTGATACGTCTAGATGATTATTAGATTGTGGGATCTAGTAGGTAATTTTCAGAATAGTTTTGAACTTAGTAGTGAAAGAAGTAATAAAACTTTAAAACTTTAATTGTAAATATCTAACAAAATATCGAGTAGTGGTGGGTATAATGGTATATATTCTTGGACTGCATGATGAAATTTACAAACTTACAAAGTTTCAATTAAATCGGTGACCCGAAGGACTTGCACTCTCCTTGTTAGTTGCATTTACTTGGATGTATTTGGTCTCTTAAGTTTTGCAGATTTTGTAAAGGTGTCTGGGATAATGTAGTACAAAAATTATATTATTTTCAGTGTTTTTTAAATAGGTAACTTCATAGTTTGTATATTCCAGTATAAGCGTATGCGATTATAATTCAAATTTTATTTTTCAGGGGGAAGATAGTATTATATAGTGTGGTTGAAAACAAACAGAACCCTAGGATTTGTAAAACACTGTGCCACAGATTTCAATAATATCCAATGCATCAAACTACTCTATTGCTCTCTCGTGAGATCACGTCTTGAATATGCCTCCATAATATGGTGTCCTAATCTTATTAAATATAAAATTAACATAGAAAGTATTCAATATAAATTTCTGAGGTCTGCAGTTTGTCAAAATCGTTCAAAGAAAGTTCTGAGTTTCGAGAAATCGTAAGTTCGCATTTTTTCGTGATTTGAAAATCTATAAATCGGATAAGAAGATATGAAGAATAAATAAAGTGTAGTGGTACTTATCACGTCACTATCAGTCGCTATCAATGTTCTTCTCAGTATATCCGGCTTCGTAATCAATAGAGAAAAAAGTAGTGAAAGAGTTCAATTGTCAATTTTCAAACAAGAACCTGGATTAAATATTCTTGTACATTGGTATATGTATATTTATATTTCATTTAACTATGAGTAGTCAAGAACCTAATATAAATTTTTATTCAATTCCCAATTCTTTAAAAAGGACCTAATATCCCTCTTATAAAACAAAATTAACGTTTCGACTTTATTTGTTAATTTAGAAGATTAAAAAATTGTTTAAATTTCAGTCCTTAAAATGAAACATTCCTCTTACAAAAATGAAGCTTACATTTTGAATTTTGACAATCCTAAAAATTTTCATGCCGTATTCCCAGCAGTATTCTAGATTCAAGTTAAACAAATTATGAAATTCACTTTCAAGCTACCTTCAATTTGTACATTAAAAGATCACCAAAAAATAAAAATCATTTCAACAATTTCCTATTGTTACACAAATTGGAGGTTGATCTAAAATACAATCTATTACTTCTGATCACTCTTCTAAAATTTTTCTTTTACGAAATAAGCTTCGCATTTCAAATTTCTAAAATTTCTAAAATTTCGAAGATTTCAACATTTAATATCTCTGACGCAATATTAAAAAATTGAAAAATTAGATTCTATGTCCATCACGAATCTGTCTTCGTCACCATCGATAATCCGAAACGAAACAGGGCGCAGCGAGCCTAAAACAGAAAGGCTGTCAAAAATCCCAGTCGGATGATATATCGCAGGCTGAACCCTCGGGAAGTCCAGGTTTTCCCGGATTTCCAGAAGTCTGTTCGGGGTCAGCCTGTCACTGGGAATCTCCAGCATGTCGCTCTCGTGTCTTCCGCCCGTTCCTTGTCCGTTCCTCGAATCCTGCCAGTTGTTCTGTCCACCATATGGCAGCGAAATGCTCACCTACGCGTCGTCCCGACAAAATTGCATTGTTACTCGACAGACCTCGTTCGACACATGTTCTCTTAGAGTGCAGGCTAATGCCGCAAACGAGAATAACGTGACTGGAAGGCCGGGAAAGCGTTTTATGGGTGTCTATGCGAAGATTTACAGTCCCTCTCTCGAGGCCCGTTTATTACACTGCATCGATTAGGCGCCTGCTGGATCGCGTAACGTCGTTTCTTTGTTTATGCAGCTGAATTTTTCAATCTCTCTCACCCGTTGAAGCTGTTGACGTTATTACGATGGAAACTAGAGAGCGATTGATTGGGGAATTTGAAAATTGAAAAAATTGAAGAAATTGGAAACGCGAGATGAGAGAATTAGGTTAGAGGGTAAGAAGGTTTAAAAACAAGGAAATAGAATCGTGGGAATAGGAATAGAGAATTGTGTGAATATTTGAAAAAAGAGGTAGTACAGAAGGGTATGAAATAAATATGGAAAGAGAATATGAAATATTATGGATGGGAAATGTGGATAAAATAGGAAAATAAATTCTTTAAAGGAAAAAATAATTAGTAGAAAGAAGAGAATGGTAAAGATTGTGAAATGAATATAAAGTTAAAAATAGAAAAGGTTCATGATACTGGAGAATATAGAAATGAAAATGGTGTGAGGAGAATAAAGAAAGGAAATAAATGGAAAGAGAAGTAAAAAATATTTTGAAAATGCACTAACCAAATATTTCTAATATACTACTTCGTAATTTAATAGATAAAATAGTAAAAACTAAATAAACGAAGAACAAGAATCTACACCAATTACTGAAATGAAATATTTGTAATATGGTACTCTGTAATTAATTCAGGAATGAAAAATGATATACACAGCACAAAGAATAAGAAATAAGTAGGTATAAAACCAAATAAACAAAGGACAAAGCATGTCAAAACACTTATGCTAATTAAAAACTTCTAATATAGTAATCTTTCAATTCCACATAAAGAAATATAAAAAATAATAATACCAGGAGAAGGAAATAATAAATAAGAATGCCAAAGAAAAAGAAAATAATAAATAAAAATATACGAAAAGCAAATAAATAAAAGATAAACGACTTGGGGAACACCCACACTCCTTAATCTAAGGCAAACGGCTCAAAAATGGTACCCAGCAATTTATCTATTACAACTTCATTCCCATTTATTTTTAGCCACTCATTCAACTTCCCGATTAGCAACACGGAAGAATTACACTTTCTTGTTCATCATACTGTCCGCAATCGTTTCTCCGAAATCAATAATAAAGCCATACTGGGTTTAATTGGTCGAATGGCTGATAAGCCTGGCGAATAAGACCGCAAGAGTATGTCATGTGTACATATGCAACCGCGGTTGCATTGTTCATACCGTGTATGGAAGTGGGTCGTTGCATCGTAACCCCAGATGAAACGATGCTGATTAATTTGTTCTTTCATTAATGCGATTAAGATCGACCAATTAATCTGCTCGTCCAGGCCCAGTTCCTTTCGTGATTGATCTCGTTGCGAACTCGCTGCGAATCCGACTCTTTATGCTCGATCATGTGTACTGCGGTCATTTATTTATTGCACGATAATGGACGCCACAATTGCACGATTTATTGCTTTCCCTTCTGTCTCGTTAGCGTGCCGTTCTTAGATCTTAATTGCGAGCTTCATCGACGTCCTCCATCTTGTTCTTACGCGGTCCGCGCGAAGAATGTGAATTTTGTAGGTTAGGTTTGGAATTATTATCGCGTTATGTGCCGCGTTGGGTGTTAGGTTTTTGCGAACTTTCAGAGCGAGGTTTGACCGTTTCCGTTTTAGGTTAGGACCTCAGAAATGATTAGTTTGGGGTCAAAATCGGTAATTATGTGGTTCGTCTTAAAGTATAATATAAATTTTGCGATGAACTTCCTGTTACTAAAGTTTGGTGTGAAATATTTATTATTAAATTTTTGATCATTAAATTTGCTATAAGTCTCCTACCATGAAATTTACTGACTAATTTTTAGTCACAAAACTTTTGTCACTGGCTAGACTTGTGAGAAAGAAGATATCTTCAAGCACCATTCGAGTCTTTCGAATTAATACGATTCATTATCGCGATAAATTTTATGGAGGTATAAAAGATAAGGGTGTATTGTACTGATTAAAATTTATTGCACGTATATACACGTCCTTCGTAAATATGCAATGAGTGTTTACGAACGTATGCAAAGTATCTTTTATTTCAAATCATAAGCGGAAACATTACTCATGAAACTTATACAGCTAAGAAGAAGACAGAAAAACATGAATTATTGTTTTAAATACGAAAGTATAAAGATCCATTTCCTTTTTTAAACGAGATATCCAATTTTTATAAATTTGAGAACTACAGAACATCAAATTACTAAACTATAACTCGAAATTAAATATGGAATCGATGAAACTTATTACACTGGCGATAAATGAAATGGAAATTAAACTAAATATCGAAATCATAAATATAACCAAGAAATATAAAACTCAATTAACGAATCCTGTGAGAATAGTTACAAAAAGGAAGGGTAGAACGCTGTGGTGTTTAATTAACCGTATTAGTCTTAATTATACACTATATAATTTTAATTATATTCCATATGAATTCTTAATTATATTCTACAATTCATATATATTCTTAATTACTTTTAATTATATACTATACTAAACTATGCTATACTATACTATACTGTACTACACTATACTATACTGCACTGCACTGTACTGTATTGTACCGTACTGCACTATATTCTACTGTACTACACTATACTATACTGCACTGTACTGCACTGTACTGTACTGTATTGTACCGTACTGCACTATACTTTACTGTACTACACTATACTATACTGCACTGCACTGCACTATACTCTACTGTACCGTACTATACTACACTATGCTATACTGCACTGTACTGCACTGCACTACACTGCACTACACTGCACTGCACTGCACTGCACTGCACTGCACTTCACTGTACCGTACTGCATTGCACTGCACTGTACTGTATTGTAACGTACTGCACTATACTCTACTGTACCGTACTGCATTGCACTGCACTGCACTGCACTGCACTGCACTGCACTTCACTGCACTGCATTGCATTGCACTGTACTGTATTGTAATGTACTGCACTCTACTGTACTGTACTGTACTGTACTGCACTGCATTGCACTGCACTACACTGCACTTTACTGTACCGTACTGCATTGCACTGCACTGCACTGCACTGCACTGCACTGTACTGTATTGTAACGTACTGCACTATACTGTACTGTACTGTACTGTACTGTACTGCACTGCACTGCACTGCACTGTACTGCACTGTACTGCAATGTACCATACTGCACTATACTCTACTGTACCGTACTGTACTACAGTATACTATACTGCACTGCATTGCAATGTATTCTACTGTACTGTACTATACTATATACTATACTAATTATATACTATAATAATTATACACTTTACGAAAAATTTGTAAAGAATTCGAGCAAGACAGAATCTTTTCGGTCCTGGAACAGAGTACTCACTTTGATGCCTCGTTCGAAGGAATTCCAAGTGTTTGCCACGCAGATATCTTTTATTAGCAACGAGACTGACGTAATCGTGTAAACGCAGTTGTCCGATAAGGACAATACCAGAGAAATGTACGAATTCGTGGGGTCTCGAGCTGTGACCAACGCGAACCTTGCAGTTTCACGAGTTTTGCCAAGTCTGGCGCCCACATGGACGTCTTCTGACCATTCTTGGCCATCCGCCGCTGCTTATCTAGAAATGTCGTTTGAACATGGACAGGTTGGTAGAAACGAAAGTCGACGAACGCCTGTTTGCTTTTTTCTCTCCAATTTTGCAATGTTTCATCCCAGATCTTTAATTCCAAATAAATTTCTAAACGAAGACTACTGGTCTTGCCATTCTTTTTCCTCTGGTAATTTACGTTCAGCATTATAACGTTTTCTGTAAATTAGCATGAGTGGGACAAGCATACATGGGATGCCAATATTTAATGGATTCAGGTTATTTTCATAAATGAGTATGCGTGTAATGATCGAGGTGTTGCGTGAATTGTGTATTTTCATGTAATGTATGAAAGTAGAAAGAATAATCCAGAGAGATTAAGCATAGGTCAGTTTTAATTGAGTTGTAATAGTGAAAATAGATGTGAGCATGTGATTGCGAGAAATTAATTAGATTTATACTTAGTATTTGTGTTTGATCATTTTTTTGTAATTAAATAAATAATTGTTCTTATTGTTATTGATATTTCATCAACCACTAACAATAAGTGGAGGCTATGTCATTTAAATTTGGTAAAGGTACACCTCTGTATATCTCTTTCCTTTTTATGGAATTATAGTAAATAAAAAATCGACAACTTTTAGTGCTGAAGATTTTGGAGCAGATTTTTGGGGAAGAGAATCGTCTTTCTTTTTTGAAAGAAGTTAATTCTGTGACGAAAAAGTGGAAACTTTGTCTTTTTCTTGATAAAGGTACTCCCCTTTATATTTTTTCATTTTTATGAAGTTATATTAATTAAAAAATTTACAATTTTTGATTGATACTTAATTCTGGCGCGTTGAGTATTAAGCTAGGCTTAAATTGAAACCTCCAATAATAATTCATAAAAATAATAATATTTATTTTCAGCAAAGATGAACGTAAATTATTTTGTCCTGTCATACAGAATAATAATAATTAAAAAATTTACAATTTTTGATTGATACTTAATTCTGGCGCGTTGAGTATTAAGTTAGGCTTAAATTGAAACCTCCAATAATAATTCATAAGAATAATAACATTTATTTTCAACAAAGGTGAACGTAAATTATTTTGCCCTGTTATACAAAATAATAATAAATTAATTATTATGTGATATTCTTTGATCAATATCATAATTAACAAAAATGATAATAATAAATAAAGAAATGATGTATCTTAAATTTGATTTTCTGATTCGAAACAAGGGCAAAGTATTTCTATAATATATTAAAAATAATTGATATTTCATCCACCACTAACAATCAATTTATTAAAAAATAGATTAATTAGATACTTTTTATATCTCGACGAGTACTATAAACGAACCATTTCTGTACTTCAACACTGAGTAATATGTAACGAAGGGTCCACAATCGGCAAATAATGAAATAAATGAAAATAAGCTCCTGTTCGCGATAAATCTCGATGGATAGTCGATTCGAGGGAGAATTTTGCGTGACTATCGACTCTTTGCTTTTGTCGGCACGAGCAAATTGTAGATTCTCGCAAGAACAAGACGCGGTGAATCTTGATCGCTAATCGAAGCCGCTGAATGGCCTTGAATTCATTCAAAGACACTCGTACGCTTCGTCTCGCACGCTTACGCTACCGCCAGATGCAAATTACGCTCGGCGAATATTCAATTGGGTCTATAATTGCTCGTGACCGACATAGAGTCGAAGACTTCGCGATCCTGGAAAGGAGAACCGTGTCTTTTCCTCGACGAGATTCGACACGGCTCGAATTTCGAACGAATTTATGGTTATTGGATTAACGGGTCGACGGATCGATATTGATTCGATATTTACAAATTAAATACTTTGGAAATATCAAATGAAAGTCGATGTACAGTGAGCCGAACTGTTAATTAAAATCGGGCGGTAATTGAAATAACGCCGAAAAATGGAAATCGATAATTTTAATTGAATTCGAGATTTTCGGGGTTCATTTTGGTTAATGAAAATATGGAATATCGAAGTAATTGTGTTTAGGTCGATATAATTCTTGGAAACTGAGTGCACATCGGGTTGAGAATTATAGTACGAAAGGGAACGAATTATGGTTATTTAATCGGATGATTTTTGTGACGAATAAGAAATTTTGTTAATTTTTCGGTGATAATTTTGTTCATAGAGTATGGAAATAATATTAGTTTTATATACATCATTGTAATAATTTTCTTGTAATTTTTCTAATGAGTTAATCTCATATAAATAAATAAATAAATAATAGAATTAAGAGTTGAAATACTAATAAACACAATATGTGGGTTATAATTATTCAAATGGAATAATTATATTAATATTTAGATGTTGATATTTAAATAATATTGGATATTTAATATTGATATCATTAATTATATACAAATTATAAATATTTAATACTTATGTAATATTGAATATTTACGTTAATTTAATATATGTTACGTATAGCTCTTATGAAAGTTATATAATTACACTATATATTAATTTCGTGGTATTATTAATATTGAATATTAATAATTAATATTAATAATTATATTAATATTTAGATGTTGATATTTAATATTGATTTTATTAATTACATACAAATGATAAATATTTAATATTTATGTAATATTGAATATCTACGTTAATTTAATAAATGTTATATATAGCTCTTACGAAAGTTATATAATTACACTATATATTAATTTCGTGGGGTTATTAATATTAAATATTGATAATTAATATTAATAATTATATTAATATTTAGATGTTGATAATTAATACTAATAATTATATTAATATTTAGATGTTGATATTTAAATAATATTGGATATTTAATATTGATTTTATCAATTATATACAAATGATAAATATTTAATAGTTATGTAATATTAAATATTCATATTAATTTAATAAATCTTACATATAACTCTTACGAAAGTTATGTAATTACACCACATATTAATTTCGTGGGATTTCGGCTGTCACGTTTGGAATTGTTTTTCTCACCGTACGTCAAAGAAAGTATTAAAATTCCAACTTGACGTAGATATTTCCTGTCGATACCTTCGAGAAATTACCACGCACCCGGAAATCTTCTCTTTGTCGGCTCTTAATTAGAATACAATCCCCGCGTGGCGATGCGTCCTGATAATTTCGGCATTACTTATGCGCGTTTAGCAGGTGCATACCTAACAAGCCACCTGCCGAAATTTGTGACACATAGGCACCGTCAACCGTTGCATCCAGCTGCAGTTTATGTTAATTTTTGATAGTTTTGCGTCACGTGTAAATTAGTGGGATAATTTGCAAATAGGAATAGGAATAATATTTTCTGAATTTACAGAAGCTTATCAGAATTTTTATTCGAGCAATAACTTTAATTTCTTTATTATAATGTTTAAAAAAAATATAATATCTACGTTTTACGCTAATATATTATGATATATGCAACTGTATACGTATCATTATTATTCATGCATAAACTAGTTAAACACGCGTTATAGTTTGCCAGGTTCCATTGTTAGTAAGACCTAACCTAGAAATGTATATAATTTTATATATAATACCAAAAGTGACTTAAAAATAAAAGAAATTAAAATTATCTTCGAAATTCAAATTACCACGTAACAAAAAATTCGTAAATAAATTGCAAATTCAGCAAATCACAACGTTTATGAATATTACTATATAGTAACTATTTACTATATGGTATTATTTATTATTGCAGTATAGTATTATTATTTACTATATAGTAACTATATAGTAAATAGTTGCTATATAGCAGCATTACTAGTTATAAATAGTTACTATATAGCAATATAGCTAGTTATAAATAATTACTATATAGTAATATTATTATATAGTAGATAATTACTATACAGTTGCTGTATAGTTGTATATTATATAATATAGCTACTATATAGTTACTATATACTTATATACTATAGAAAATAGCTACTATATAGTATTAGTAATACTATCTATATTATTGTATACTTAATACTAATTACATAGTTACTACTATAATTCTTTTCCATGCTACAAAATTTAGACCCTAACAAAGGAATACAAAAATATTAAGGGACACTAATACTACTCCTCTTTCATCAGCAAATATATACACTTTTTTATTCGCATCATCACCTTTCGA
>NW_016908540.1:1881454-1948389 GCF_001483705.2 Eufriesea mexicana | reverse complement strand
CGCTCTTCCCGAGCCATCTCGTAAACCACCCTATAACGAAGGGTCACCCCTCGCGTCAGCTGCGGAACAAATTTACAAATCGATCTTTCCGATCGATCACAACCGACCCGCGATCTCGCTCGCAGTGAAAGCCACGACGTCGGTGAGGAGGTGCTCCTTATAAAGTAGCGGAGCCTCGACGTCGATACGCCTCCGTCCAACTTGCGTCATCGACTGATCGTGCGTCGAGACGCGCGCTATGCGTGTCCCTTAAATTCCGGTTGCACAACAAAACTTTGAAACGGCGATCTGGGAATATTTGAAATTCGATTGGAACGCTTGTGAAATCGTGCCTCGAATCGCCATGACCGGAGCACCGAGTCACGGGGGTGACTTTCACCCCCTTGGATCTCGCGACTGTGTTCCGTATTTCACTCATGGCAACGTGGTGAATTAATTTCCTACATTTTTGTAAATTTAAACGATTTTTCATTTTATACGAACGTGTTTAATTGCGAGTGAATTCTTTCTTCCATTTTTCCCTCTATTTTGAGTCGCATCGACGTCGCGATCATTGGCTGATTGAATTTTATATCTTTTATTTATTTTTATTCATTTTATTTTTATATATTTTATATTTTTTGAAACGTGTTTATTTTTTAAAGAAAATTTAGTCACCGAGAAGTGAATTCTTTTTTCCTTTTTCCCTCTATTTTGAATCGCATCGATGTCGGGGTCATTGGAATTTTTATACCTCATAAAAGATGTTTATTTTTTAAAGAAAATTTAGCGAGTGATTTGTTTGTTGGGGTCCTCCATTCTCTATTAAAAAAGAAGCTTCCATTTTTCTATTAATTTATTTTCAATAACTCTCTTTTATTTATTTTTTGGAGTAATGTAGTAAATTAGTTAGGTGTATTTATAATTTTAAGATTAGTTTTAAGATTTTGGATTTTTCTTTGTAGACTCATCTTCATGTTTGGGTTTCATTTTTGCATTTCTTCGTAACCGATAAATTTACTTTATTTTCCTATGAGTAGGGTAGAAAATTAATTAGACTTGTGTTTCATATAGTATTCGATTTTTAATTTTTGTGTGTTTAAAGTGTCGTTCTTCATTGTGAAAGTTTCATTTCTACTTGTCAGTTTGGGCGAGTTAGGTTCTGTCTGCCGATTTAGAAAGTATACGGCCGTGGAGATATTTTTCTCGTTCACGAAAGGATAAGTTCAGATGAAATTTATCACGATGCGCGAGTATTGTCATGTCTCGTGGTAAACACGAGATAAAAGTAGTATCTTTAATGTACACTTGTGACATTTCGAATCAGAAGTGAGTCATGAATAAGAATTATAGTTGCGAAATATTTCGAGGAAATAGTGATAAAATATATACTATATACTAAACAAACATAAATTAAATATCTCAAAACACTATAAATAGTTTAGGATATTCATCTTTTATCTTATCAATTTTTGCCAGGCTTTTGTCAACTTTTTAAAATTTTATTTCTTGCTATCTTTCTCTATTTTACGTACAGATAATTATAATATCATTTTTAAATTATTTTATGTAAAATTTACATGTAATATTTACAGTAACGTGCTTTGTAAATCATTAATTGTTCTTCACTCTTACGATATTTTGAAACAATTTTCAGTAAGATGAATTAGTTTTTGAATTTATTTATATATAAATAAAGAAATATATAAATAATAAAATTTCTAAAATTCCAAGATTCAAAGATTCAAAGTACCAAAATTCTTCAATCCGAAACTCTAAAAATTTCTAAACTTTAAAGATTCTAAATAATAAAATTTCTAAAATTCCAAGGTTCAAAGATTCAAAGTACCAAAATTCTTTAATCTCAAACTCTAAAAATTTCTAAACTTCAAAGATTTTAAATAATAAAATTTCTAAAATTTCAAGGTTCAAAGATTCGAAGAACCACAATTCTTCAATTTCAAACTCTCAAAATTTCTAATCTTCAAAGATTCTAAATAATACAATTTTTCAAATTCCAAGATTCAAAGATTTGAGATAACAAAATTCTTCAATCTGAAACTTGCAAAACTTCTATACTTCAAAGATTCTAAATTCATATAGATATATACTTTGTAAATCGTTAATTGTTCTTCACTCTTACGACATTTTCAAACAATTTTCAGCAATATTAATTAATTTTTGAATTCGATGCTAGTATGGAATTTCATTTTGACAAAATTAAATTTGGAAACGTAGAAATTCAATATCATCCACGGATCTTCGAAATTAAATTTCTGTCACTAGCCACACGTGTCTGCATGTTAGAAGATGCATTAACGCCATAGCTCGATAAATAACGTAATAGTAAAACGAATTCTTCGCATTTCGCATATTATAAATGGCACAATTAAATTAAAATTAATTCCGTCGTTAATCGCGTCTCGTTTCATTGCACGTTTCATTTTATTCGTTAGAATTTCGCCGAGATATGCATATTAGCCTGGGGAAGAAATTTCGCAACAATTCGACACAGCTGTTTTAACGGAATTTCGTCATGCTCAGCGATAATGCAGCCGAGTTGCGTGTGCATATCGTGCGGAAGGCGTATTCTACCTGGTCTTAAATTTCCTAGCACGCACGAGCTCATTACCATATGAGCGTTCCACAGGAACATCACGAGTTCGCTGAACCCTATACCTTAATCGAGGATTTCGCCCCGAAAAATCGAATGGACACTCCTTTCCAATCCTCGTTTCAGTCTTCTATAGATCGATAGATCGTCGGTCGATAGCTCGATAGATCGTTAATCGACAGATCGCCGATGTATATGTGCGAGTGATTATGCAAATGGCCTATTGTGAGCCTTTATATTTCATTTCCAAGTAGTACAATTTTCGCGCCTTAAATTTATTGTAAGTTACAAAATTTATTCAACAAACGTACCGAAACTCAATTTAGCGACTCACTTTTTACCTGTTTTGGCGAGGCTAGTATTATTTTATTTTAATGTAAATGAATACAATAGGAAATAAGTTATGTGTCAAAATTATTAAGTTCAGATTCGAATTTTTAATCTAAATTGGCAATAGACGATGAGAACGAAGATTAAAAATTATTTAAAATATTTTCCAAGTAGTACAACTTTCGTGCTTTGTATTTATTATAAATTACAAAATTTATTTACCAATCGTACCAAAACTCAATTTAACGACTCACTTTTTACCTATTTTCGTGACGATAGTATTATTTTATTTTAATATAAACGAATGCGATAGAAAATAAGTTATGTGACAGAATTTTTAAGTTCAGATTCGAATTTTTAATCTAAATTGATAATAAATGATGAGAACGAAGATTAAAAATTATTTAAAATATTTGCCAAGTAGTACAATCTTCGCGCTTTAAATTTATTGTAAATTACAAAATTTATTTACCAAATGTACCAAAACTCAATTTAACGACTCACTTTTTACCTATTTTCGTGACGATAGTATTTTATTTTAATATAAACGAATGCGATAGAAAATAAGTTATGTGACAGAATTTTTAAGTTCAGATTCGAATTTTTAATCTAAATTGGCAATAAATTATGAAAATGAACATTAAAAATTATTTAAAATATTTTCATAATTTATTTTGCACACTATGAATTTTTTTAGCCCTTGTACTTTCTGGGAATTTTTCCAATTTATTTTGGAATCGAGCAGCTTCTCGAAATTGAAGATTCTTTTCTGAAATTTGCCTCGACTGTGTCTACATCCTTCTCCACTGGAAAAATTATTTTTAATCTTTTTCATAAATCTCATAAATTTCATTTCGTTTGCCATTTAAATTCTAGGATTGTTTCATAAACATTCTTTATTACTAGACAATGGTTTGCTTCCAAGTTTCCACTGAATTTTTATTTCTGATTATATCTACGATCAGAAAATTCTACGACAGAGGAAAATCTTCGTTTTCGAATCTACAAGTCGGAATGATGGAAAGGATTCTTAGCGTGTTCCTTCGAGGCAGATCGTACGATTATGAAAGAAATTCATCACGAAAAAGGACATCATGAGATTTTACGTGACTTGTCGGGCTGCATGTAATACTTTCCGAGGACGTATAGAAGGCACTTCCCTTTGTAGGGACTTAAAGTGTTGCGTGATTTCCGGCTTGAAACACTAAGGCTGCATTACAATCGTCCTTCTTTATGCACGTACACGGTTTCTGCTTGATTATGATTGTCCTGACGGAAGTTGGCGAATTATATACTTCTTTTTGTATCATAAAGTGCATGATGATATTCTAGACAATAGCGTGCAAATTTTTTAGCGTAATTTTTACGCGGTGAAATTTTCTTATGGCTGTTTCCAAGCAAATTTTGAAAATATTCTTGTTATAATAAATTTTCATAATTTTATTTTCCCTTTTCTTCATAAATAATTCTGTACTATTTAGAATTGTACAAATATTGGTCTATACTCTCTATGCTATTGCATAGCATCTCCAAAATTTTTTCAGTGATTATCTGTAAATTTCAACAAATGTAATTCAATTTTTTAATCTGTAGAATTATATTTATTAATATTTGAATTTTTTGAAAGATTTTTTAATGAATAATTTATTTAAAATACAATAGTTTATGAGAACAGATTGAATAGGAAATTTCAAATAATTCTATACTATTTAGAATTGTACAAATATTGCTCTATATTGCCTGTGCTATTGTATAGTATCTCCAAAATTTCTTCAATAATTATCTGTAAATTTCAACGAAAGTAATTAAATTTCTTAATCAGTCGAATCATATTCACTGATATTTGAATTTTTTGAAAGATTTCTTTTTTTAACGAATAATTTATTTAAAATACAATAATTTATGAGAACAGGTTGAATAAGAAATTTTAAATAATTCTATACTAATTAGAATTCTATAAATATTGTTTTATATTCTCTATACTATTGTATAGTATCTCCAAAATTTCTTCAATAATTATCTGCAAATTTCAACGAAAGTAATTAAATTTCTTAATCAGTCGAATCATATTCATTAATATTTGAATTTTTTGAAAGATTTCTTTTTTTGACGAA
Source organism: Eufriesea mexicana (assembly GCF_001483705.2). NCBI lineage: Eukaryota > Metazoa > Arthropoda > Insecta > Hymenoptera > Apidae > Eufriesea > Eufriesea mexicana. The sequence continues at coordinate 1,943,352 of NW_016908540.1, read as the reverse complement.
TAATTTATTTAAAATACAGTAATTTATAAGAAAATATTGAATAGGAAATTTCGATGTCTGTTTTACTGAAAAAATTTCGAAGTTTTTGCTACAGATTGTTCCTAAAATTGCTTCAGTTTAATTGAGAAGCTACATACGTTGTCAGAGTGGAGCTTGGTAAACAAGCAGTAGAACGAGAAGAATTGATTATCTATTATGCTCGATCTACAACCTTGAATCTGCACGATTATTTCTCGTGGAGGCTGCTAAACTCCATTGTTCCATGCGACACCCACGGTTAGCATTGAAATGCTATTGAAATGCTTGAAATCTTTATTACTCGAACGACCATCATTCAGATACTCCGCTATTGGAATACTTGATTTATTATTTAAACGCACGGTATTATTCCAGCGCCATTTCCTTTGCAATATTTCAATTACGAAACAGGGCAGTTCCATATCGTGCCGATGAAATTTCATAACTAATGCAGAATCGATATTTCAGACTTTAAATATTTCAGTATCTCGATATCCATTTGTAAAATATGCAAATGAACGTGGTGTATTGGTCTCTTTTCCTATCACGAAAATGATCAAAAATTATTAGGAGAGATGTTTCGTTGTTTATATGCAAAATATAATTTATGCATAGATTATAGGCAAATATATTATTATAGACAAAGAAATATATTATTATAGGCAATTTTCGAAAAGGGAGCTCCGAAAATATTTTATTTACGTGAAAAAGATAAGTCACGTATTTTTAGGTCATCAGCATCTAAGTCAAAGTATCAGATTACTTAATATCTACTTATCTATGAATTCTTGGAGTCTATATGGAGATGTGAGCAACTCCATAAAATTCAAATCAAGAATCTCAGTTAGAAAATTATCATACGTCTTCACCTTAAAGTTATCTTTGCACCTGAAGCACCAGGCTATGAATTTCAACATTTACATGAAAAATTGGGGACACTCGTAAAAGTCAAGTCGAGAATTTCAGTAAATTATCATAAACCTTCGCCACATCACTGTCCCTATATCAATAGCAGTAATTTTCCATTAGAAATAATTTAGAAATAATTTTCTTTTTTCTCATTTGCATTAGAAATTCTTGTAATAGGTATACCCATCAGGAACTGAGGAATCCTATAAAACCAAATTTAAGAATCTTAGGCAACTATCGTACATCTTCACCTCATCATCGTCTCTGTATCACGAGTATTAATAGCATTAGTTTTATATCAATGATTTTATCGATATGTTTACCAAGAATTAAGAAATTTTGTATAAATTGAGAACTTGGGAAAATAATCATGAATCGTCGTTTCATTTTTACATCGAAATAATCCAGCCAATAGATAGCAACCTTAACATATCCATCAAAAGGTAAAGAATTCCGTAAAATACACGTTCATCATATAATGGCCTCTATGCCACAGAGAAACCTAATCGAAGATTAAGAATTCCAATAGTTCTCAAATTAAGATTCTCAGAAACCTGCTACTGACATCACAATCATGAAATCAATGTGTCCTACAAGTAGTAACCATAAGATCCCTATCGGGACACACGTTCACTATATAATGCCCTCTAGACCACAAAGAAACCTAATTGACGATTAAGAATTCCAATAGTTCTGAAATTAAGATCCCCAGAAACCTGCTACTGACATCACAATCGTGAAATCGATATGTCACCATAAGATCTACAAATAGCAACGATAAGAATTCCATTGGGAGCTAAGGAATTCCATAAAATACACGTTCACCATACAATATTCTCTATATCACAAAGAAACCTAATCGAAGATTAAGAATTCCAATAGTTCTCAAATTAAGATCCCCAGATACCTGCTACTGACATCACAATCATGAAATCAATATGTCCCACAAATAGTAACCATAATAATCCCATTGGTAGCTAAAGAATTCCATAAGATACACGTTCACCATACAATATGCACTATATCACAAAGAAACCTAATCGAAGATTAAGAATTCCAATAGTTCTCAAATTAAGATCCCCAGATACCTGCTACTGACATCACAATCATGAAATCAATATTTCCCACAAATAGTAACCATAATAATTCCATTGGGAGCTAAAGAATTCCATAAAATGCACGTTCACCATACAATATACTCTATATCACAAAGAAACCTAATCGAAGATTAAGAATTCCAATAGTTCTCAAATTAAGATCCCCAGATACCTGCTACTGACATCACAATCATGAAATCAATATGTCCCACAAATAGTAACCATAATAATTCCATTGGTAGCTAAAGAATTCCATAAAATACACGTTCGCGATAAAATCGGTCGTACACCACAAAGAAACCCATTTAAGAATAGTAACTCGGAAATCTATTATACATCTCCGCTTCATCTCTACATCACCATCGCTAAACGCATAGATCCAGCAACCCTAACATTTCCATCGGAAGTCAAAGAGTTGCACAAAACCTAAACGAAGAACCACGGAAACCCATCATACACGTTCACCACGCAATCACACCTATGCCACAGAGGAACTGAACGACTGCCCTCAGTCCCGTAAATCACCACCAAACGCGCATGCAGCAGCAGAAAAAGGGTGTTTTTTCGCGCAGTGAGCCTCCTGACAAACGCCTGAATGGGCCAATAAATAAATCCATCCTCGCTATCGTACCTCGACGAAGAGACATCGTCTGGAATAACCATCGTGGCCTTTTGCGCGAACGGACAGCGATGGCCGCGCAAAAATGGCGGCGCGTATCGCGCGGAAAAATCGCGCGCGCGCATGAATTAGAGAGCTGGCGAATATCGGCGTCCCTTTGGCGTCGCGGCACGCGAGGCCGTCGTATTGACTTATATCGCGACGCGACAGACGCGCATTTGTAATGGCCGTATTTGGCAAAATCGGACGGCTCCATTCGCGGCATCGGGGCAACCGTTCGTCGATGGAATCTCGGCCTTTGATCTCTGTAAACGCGCCCTGCGACAAATTTATACGCGTTCGAAGCGTGAGAAGCGACGCGGAGAAGAAACCAGGGAATTACGAAAAAAGAGACACGGAATTCGTACGTGCAGTCGAAGTTAGGTTGCATTCGGGTGTTCTTGAGATTCGGGGATGGAGTAGTGTATGAGTTTGATCGGTTGGCTCTTGAAATGGTGCAGGAGCAAGAAGGAGGTTATGTTTGCCGAGGATGGATACATCTTTAATGGATCTTGGTCTTGGTATATGAGTTTAGTTGGGTGGTTCTTGAGATGGTATAGGGATGAGCAGGAAGGTCTCTTTTTTGAGGATGAGTCCACCTTTGATGGATATTACTCTTGGTATATCTTTTTATAAGTTTGGTAACTTGGTTCCTGAGATGATACAGAGGCAGAAGGAATACTCTGTTGAGAATGAGTACATGTTTGATGGATCTTGGGCTAGGTATATCATTTTATTTGTGATTCAAGAAATTGGCTAGTGTATAAGTTTGGTAAGTTGGTTCCTGAGATGATACAGGAGCAAAAGGACTACTCTGCGGAGAATGATTCCATGTTTGATGGATCTTGGGCTAGGTATAGCCTTTTATTCGTGGCTCAGAAGGCTGAACAGTATATGAATTTGATAGGTTAGTTCTTGAGATGGTACAGGAGTAAAAGGGATACTCTGCTGAGAGTAATTCCGTGTAGCTAGGTATATCATTATATTCGTGGTTCAAGAGATTGGATAGTGTATAAGTTTGGTACGTTGGTTCCTAAGATGATATAGCAGCAAAAGGACTACTCTGCTGAGAATGATTCCATGTTTGATGGATCTTAGTCCTGGTATATCTTTTTATTCGTGGTTCAAGAGATTGAGCAATGTATGAGTTTGGTAAGTTAGTTTTTATATGATACAGGAGTAAAATGTATGCTCTGCAAAGGATATTATTCGTGGTTCAAGAGATTGGATAGTGTATAAGTTTGGTACGTTGGTTCCTAAGATGATATAGGAGCAAAAGGACTACTCTGCTGAGAATGATTCCATCTTTGACGCATTTTAGTCTAGGTATATTCTTATATTCGTGAGTCAAGAGATAGAGCAGTGCACGAGTTTGTTAGGATAGTTCTTGAGATGTTACATGAACAAGCAGGATAGTCTATTTTCTGAGAATAATTCCATCTTTGACGGACCTTAGCCTAGGTATATTTTAACTTAGCAGCTGATCATATTTTGCACTGATCCTGTTAGCCTATGCCAGTGCTATTGTTCTATCCTATCTAGTCTCGATGTGTTCTGTTTACTCTCTTCGTCACAGGACATAATACAATTTTAATCATATATTTGACATTTCCAATCAATATCGAAAATTTTCGTGCCTTATCTTTACGTCGTATCTTTACGATTGCATTCCAAAATGTCGACTTATTACTCTACAGCCAATCACGCCTGCATTCCTTTCTATGCAAACTTCTGAGGTCTGCATAGTAGTTAACATTGATCCTATTCCAGTGGTTTTATCGCTATGTACTAGTCGATCTCGATGTGTTCATGACGCGATGCAATATAATCATATTTATAGACGTGATAGAGCCAACGAATGACAAAAATTCGTGTGACCTATCTTTATGATCGTGCTAGAAAAAGCTAGCTTATTACACAGTGACCGGTCAGACCTGTATTCCTTCCCTGTGCAAAATCTCTCAGCTTTAGATCCTTGGTGTGGCATATTTTGATATAGCAGCAGCGTAAATTGTGACAGATATTCAACACTGATACCATGTCTACACCACCGCTATATTTCTCTGTCTCCTTTGGTCTCGACACGTTCCGTTCACTCTCTGTCACACGATGCAACATAATCCCGTTCGTAGATGCGACATTTCTAGTCAATAACGAAACATCGTGTGACCTATCTCGTGGCTGTGTTAGAGAAGATGGATCTATTACACTCAGTCACGGTCACTCAGACCCACATTCCACCCGGCTGCCAACTTGCCAGACTCGTAGCTTATGTGGTGGACTTAGGTGACTCTCGATGGCGCGATGATGAAGCCTTATTCGAGGGTAAGACAGACTTTTCCGTCTCTCGAGTATCCGCTTTTGTTTGCGAGAAGGGCTGGAAGAAGAGGGAAACGACATTAGATCTGCTGATCTCTGTCGTTTCTTCGCGCGATCATGCTGCCAGTGGGAAGCCTTGGGAAGCGACTAGGACCAGTTCCCTCAGTCGCTAGCGAAGCAGAAGAATTACAAATCGGATTATCCACTGGAAGTAAAGTTCGCAGGACAGTATCCTCGTAGGCTACGGAAGACTAGTCTGAAGAAAGCTCAGAATGTAACTGATACATCTGAGAATTATTCGTGGAAAGATAGAAGGGTTACATTCAGTACGTGACTTAATATAGCATAGCATACTATTTTCAGTGCTTCTTGAGGCTAATGCAATGTGTGCCATATCAACTGACCCTTTCTTAATGATATACTGGAAAATTAACAGCACTTTACATTTTTTTCCTTTTTTAGAAATTTAATCAAAATAATAGAACAGGTACTGAAAGATAGTTCAACAAGGTTTTAATTATTATTATTATTATTTTATTCATAAACGGACCGTCCATTTACATAAAATTTCACGTATACAAGGAAAACAAACAAATTATACATAATATAACACCGAAGGGACGTGCTTATAAATGCTTTGTTCAGAAGGAATAGCATTAATCAATAATCATCCGTAATTGTCTTTTGAAAGTTTGTAAAGACCCATAAGAAAATCTATACGATTATAAAGAGTGTTTGAGTCAGTAATAATACGATAAATTGGATTAATTGATCCATATGTAGATCTGGACATATGTATATGAAAACCTGCTCTAGATCTCGATACACGTTCTGGAACGTAGAAATTAATTTGCGTGAGAAGAGAGGAGCAATCGATGTGATTATTAATTAAATTAAAGATCAAACTATGGTCAGTTATTTTTCTTCGTGCAGACAATGTTTCCAGGCTGACAGTATTTAATATCGTGAAGCAATCGTGATCAAAAATTGATATCGGGTTATATAGCTTATATGCGCAAAACCTGAAAAATTTATGCTGCATTCTCTCGATCATGATTATCACCTGTTTATCAAAAACATGTCTTATAGAATTTAATTTTAAGTCAATCTGCTCTATGAATTTATTTAGATAGCTATAGTATATTGACTGTACAAAGGTAGCATAATCAATTGTCTTTTAATTGAAGAATGTAATGAAAGAATTAATGAAATATATACTGTCTCTAATATATAAAATGAAATGAAATTTTTAGTTAAAATACTAAAATTAAATTATGGGACAATAAGACCCTATAGAATTTTATATAATTAATATACTTAATTAAATTTATTTATTTTAAAAGTATTAGTTATATTTAATTTGGAGGATTAATAAATTTAATTAACTTTATTTAATAAATAAAACTTTGATTTAAGAATAATTAATTTGATGTAATAATATTAATAAAAAAATTAAATTACCTTAGGGATAACAGCGTAATATCTTTTTAAAGTTCATATTAATAAAGATATTTGCAATCTCGATGTTAAATTAAGATAAATTTTAAATGGAGAAATTTAATAATTAAGTCTGTTCGACTTTTAAAATCTTACACGATTTGAGTTCAAATCGACATAAGTGATTTCGTGATTGAAGCTTTCCGAAGACCATATAATTGAAGCATATTCCAGTGTTGTTACAAACTTAGTATATATTGTGTAATTTTTATAATATATTCATTATCGTGTGCTTAAGAAAAGAAAAGATGGCATTAGATTTAAGTAAAAATGGAATTAAATATTTCAATTTTTCTATATTTATAGAAATATTCTAAGACTAGTAATTTTCTCAACAATATCGTATAATAATAATTTAAAGTAAAATCACATTTGATTTACAATCCTGCAATAATTATTATATCCAGGTATACTGTTGTCAAGTGACTTGAGAGATACTGAAAATCACAAGGTGTGTTATTATTTTGTCGCCTACTCTATGCAAGATCCAGGCAAGTGACTCAAGGATCGAGGGAATTATACTTATTGTATCCATAAGAAACGACTAATACATTTCCTGAGTTCTCTCAATCTTCCCTCCATCTCTTGCTTCTTATCTCGAGATTAATTCAACGTTCTTCGTCATCGAATGATCCGTGCCGCTACCGCGGGCAGTCCTCATCATCTAAATTAGATCCTTACACGTTCAGTGAACACATATCGGACCAGTTCTTCATGGATACGAGTTACTCTAATTTTTCCTTCGTATATCATCGTGGTCCCATTGTTCGGGGGCACAATGCTAGAGGATAATAGCTGTTCGACCGATATTGCTTCAGCGAAAGGGTTAGCCTAACGTGGACGCGTGCAAATGGACCAAAGTGTTCCAAGGTGCTCCACTCGTTGATAGCACTGGTTTATGACAGTGTCGTTGAAATGGAATTGCATACTATCGTATGTTCGTTGTTTTTGGAATGAGGGTGTAGAAGGAGGGAATCATAGTTAAATTTATTTTTATTTTTATTTTTATTTTTATTTTTTAATATTTATTGGCGTTCTTCGTTGGTAGCACTGGTTTATGACAGTGTCGTTGAAATGGAATTGCATACTCTCGTATGTTCGTTGTTTTTGGAATGAGAGTGTAGAAGAAGGGAATTATAGTTAAATTTATTTTTATTTTTATTTTTATTTTTTAATATTTATTGGCGTTCTTCGTTGGTAGCACTGGTTTATGACAGTGTCGTTGAAATGGAATTGCATACTCTCGTATGTTCGTTGTTTTTGGAATGAGAGTGTAGAAGAAGGGAATTATAGTTAAATTTATTTTTATTTTTATTTTTATTTTTTAATATTTATTGGCGTTCTTCGTTGGTAGCACTGGTTTATGACAGTGTCGTTGAAATGGAATTGCATACTCTCGTATGTTCGTTGTTTTTGGAATGAGAGTGTAGAAGAAGGGAATTATAGTTAAATTTATTTTTATTTTTATTTTTATTTTTTAATATTTATTGGCGTTCTTCGTTGGTAGCACTGGTTTATGACAGTGTCGTTGAAATGGAATTGCATACTCTCGTATGTTCGTTGTTTTTGGAATGAGAGTGTAGAAGAAGGGAATTATAGTTAAATTTATTTTTATTTTTATTTTTATTTTTTAATATTTATTGGCGTCCTTTTAATCTCATTGGTAGTACTGGTTTATGACGGTGTCGTTGAAATAGGACTGGATACTCTCGTATGTTCGTTGTTTTTGGAATGAGAATGTTGAAAGAGGGAATCATAGTTAGATCTATTTTTATTTTTATTTTTGTAAGGGATCCTCCCCCATGATCGTTGAAGTCGAGCTGGTCGCAGGTATCCTTGGTGTAGTGGTGGAGCTAGAAGGGATGGTAGGAAAAGGAAGGGATGCGTTTTGTCCCGGGCCTGTTAGTGCACTCATCGGTAAGGCTACCCTAGCAGGCCCTGCCTTAGACTAGGATACTATTGGAAGGTCGGGAAGTTATACAGGGTGTCCCAGAAAAATGTATACACAGTAAAATCATCCATTATTTTAAGTGGGTAGTACCTAGAAAAGAAAACATAAATTAGAAGGAATAAAGTATTAAAGTGTGTATACGTTTTTTGGGGACACCCTGTATATATATAGGAATTGGAGGATTTTCCGAGGACTTGCGAGAAAGTCCTCGAAGTGGGAATCCATCTAGTGGCAAGGATGAGAATGATGGTCCCTACATTTTTATTTTTTAATATTTATCAGTGTCCTTATGATCTTGTTAATAGCACTGGTTTATGACAGTGTCGTTGAAATAGGACTGAATGCTCTCGTATGTTCGTTGTTTTGGGAATGAGACTGTAGAAGGAGAGAGCCATAGTTAGATTTATTTTTATTTTTATTTTTTAATATTTATTGTTAATTATTGTGGTTCTTCGTGGTATAAGAAGACACAGCATTGTGATTTGTAGAACAAAATTTACTATCACAGAATAATTTAAGAAAACGGATTGTACATTGTATCATAGCACTCGAGATACACACAGTGGTGGTCAACGACAAAGCAACACATTTAACATACAAATAAAAGAAAGACATCATTCGATGCTAATACAAATTAATTGTAAGGATACTAATTATCGTAGGAATTACTATATTGTCCACATTTATTAGCGTTCTTTTGATCTCGTTGATAGCACTGATTTATGACAGTGTGTTGAAATAGGACTGGATACTATCGTATGTTCGTTGTTTTTGGAATGAGGGTGTAGAAGGAGGGAATCATAGTTAAATTTATTTTTATTTTTATTTTTATTTTTATTTTTATTTTTTAATATTTATTAGCGTCCTCTTGATCTCGTTTTATTATGACGACGATAGACAGATGGATAAAAAGTCGAATAACCTAGGATGGTTTGTGCTATAGAATTTATGGCAGACTTTAGAGTAGTTCGGTTCAATCGAAATTGCACAACTTGTTAGGCGAGATGATTTTGAGAGATGGAAGTAATCAAGTGTCGTAAGAATCTGTTTTACTATCCGCTTTTTATGATTCATTATGCTCTATTCGTACGAGGTTTCCGAGGTAATCAGACGTTTGGTTCATCTGGCAAAGTTTTGTGAACCTATTTCGACGTCAGGAGTAATACAATATTAATAGTGGATTGTCTCGGTGAATCTGAGGCTATGAAATTTTGCGAATTTAGTGGTTTTCCTTTTAATATATAGTTTGTGGTGACTGGTATCTTCGAAGCTCAGCCTACCAGTAATTAATGGCTGACCTCTGAGATCTCGTTCGTTACGTTTTCTATAAAAAGTAAGAAAATGAACAGCTTTCATAAATACAATCTGACGTCACAGGAGTTATTAACTGGAGCAAATATTAGTTCGTGCGAGCAAAAGGAAAAAAGTAATTAGTCTTATCAGAATTTATCTCTGTTGCTGCGAAACATACTTTCAAGAAATTGTCATATCAAATATGAGATTTGTTCTTTCACTTTCAAAATTTCTCGTGTAATTCACTGTCTCTGTGGTTAATGTGTTAGATTTAAAAAAATCTAATTATACTTTACAATTTGTGAAACTGTTAATATTTATAAATATTTCTACACTGCAATATTAGGGAAAATGACAAGTCATTAATATGTGTTAAAATATGATTATGTAATACATATATAAATTTTCTTCAAATCATAGATTGCAACAATTCCTCAAGAATTGTTTGCTTAATTCACTTTTTATCACTGCACAACGAATTTAAAAGTCCAAATAGCATTTCTAAAAATCTTTACACCTATTCCAAATCAAAAGCAGCATCTATTCCTCCAAAATTTCTAATATAATTTACCATTTCCTATTCCAAAAGAAATTTTAAATCTATTTACTGTTCCACTGTTTATTATCCCATAATAAATTCAAAATTTATTTGCTATTGCACCATTTACTATTCCAAAATAAATTAAAAATTACCGATCACATTTACGAAAGTTTCCACATCTCCAAATCAAAAGCAGCATCTATTCTTCCATATTTCGAAATATAATTTACCATTTCCTATTCCAAAATAAATTTTTAATTTACTTACTGCAACATTGTTTATTATCCCATAATAAATTCTAAATTTACTTGCTATTGCGTTATTTACTATTCTAAAATAAATAAAAAATTCCAGATCATATTTACGAAAATTTCCACATCCACTCAAAATCAAAAGCAGCATTTATTCCTCCAAAGTTCCTAATATAACTTATTATTTCCTATTCCAAAATAAATTTTAAATCTACTTACTACCCCACTGTTTTTATTACCCCATAATAAATTCAAAACTTACTCACTATTGCACCATTTACTATTCCAAAATAAATAAAAAATTCCAGATCTCATTTACGAAAGTTTCCACATCTCCAAATCAAAAGCAGCATCTATTCCTCCAAATTTTGAAATATAATTTACCATTTCCCACTCCAAAATAAATTTTTAATCTACTTACTGCTCCACTATTTATTACCCCATAATAAATTCAAAATTTACTTACTATTGCGTTATTTACTATTCCAAAGTAAATAAAAATTTGCAGATCACATCTACAAAAATTTCCACAGCCACCCGAAATGAAAAGCAGCATCTTTGACCAAAAATTTCTTACCTAATACACTTCTTGCCGCTGCACGATAAATTCCCAGTCACAAATCGCATCTAGATACGAGCAGAATAAATAACACGGTCTCGAAAGCACGATTATGCCCGACTCGAAACGTGAGCAACATGAGCGAATAGTTTCTCGTAATTTGTTAGAAGTTTCTTGCCCGATCGTTGCCTCGATGCCGCTGATTGATTTATTTATTGATCCGCTGATATATTCATAGATGTTGATTGCCGCAGGGGGATCGAATGTTTTCATAGGGTACGCGTCCACTGTTGATTTATTCAACCGGTCGACTTCACCGAGGAAATGCTCGTGTGCTCTCGTTGCTTTTTGCCTGTTCGTAATTGAAATTCCGATCGAATTAAGTGCTCCGCGACGTTATGATGTTATTGAGTCGTTTGCAGCTTCACGCTCGTTAAGATCGGTTGTACGTCAGGTGCTGTGTTATGTTAGCATCTCCTCTGTGTTTGCTTTCCTGTCTTCGATTCACTGTTGCCGCTCGGCCATGTCGCTTCTTTAAACGGCAGCAAAATATTTTTTCCCCCACAGTTTCTCTACATTTGTAGCTACGCGTTATATTTCATCTATACTTCGACTTTTCTCTGTGTTGAGAGAAGATGATTTATTTTTTGATTTCCTCTCTTCGTTTTTTAATTCGGTGATGTTGATTTGTGTTTCGAATTGTGGATTTAACGGTGGATTAAGGGAATTCTAATTTAAGGAGTTATTAAAGTAAGCTATAAATAATATTTATAATTAATATGCGCAGTGATTCGAAATTAAGGAAATTCTCAATTATCTAAATCTTGGATTTTTGATTTTTAATCTGGTTCAATAATTTCATTTCAGAATTCAGCTCTTCGAATTAGATATTTATCCACAATTCTTAATTTCACTTCTTCCTATCCTCTGGTATTTAGAATACCAATATAATCAAAGCTATTATTACTTCGAATCTCAAATTTAATCCTTAATCTTCAATTTAATTTAATAAAATATTTATTGAATTAATACCTAATTATTTTATTATTGTTATTCTTATTTATTATTTTTATTTAATTAATACCTAACTTAACCTAACTAAAATTGAATATTAGGTTGGTAGAAAAATAATTTCGTTTTTCGTATTTTCGATTTTTGCAGCTTGATATTGGAATAAATTATTTTGTAAATGTGGTTATGTTATATATCATTCGAAAGCGCTGACTCTGCTCTATATTTTGATAATAAACATTTTGTATGTAGTGATGATTTACGTTTTATTTAGGTTATTTAATTACAGATGGAAAAGAAGCAAAATGAAATTATTTTTTTACCAACCTAACATTCAATTTTGGTAATATTTTATTAATTTAAATTGGAGATTAAGGATTAAAGTTGAGATTCGAGGTAGTAATAGCTTTGGTTGTATTGACATTCTAAATACCATAGGATAGGAAGAAATGAAATTAAGAATTGTGGATAAAGAATTTAATTGGAAGAGTTGAATTCTGAAATTAAATTATTGAACTAGATTAAAAATCAAATCCAAGATTTAGATAATTAAGAGTTTCCTTAATTTCGAATCAGAACTCCCGGAAAAAAAGACCATAGAAATTACCATAAAATATTAACGATTTTATTATAAATAATAATTTTAAGAAGTTTAAGGTAATTCGAAATTCAGCAAAATTTGACGAAATCGTTGCAGAAATCAGAAATGTGAAAAATTCAATTTTAATTGCAGAATGCTTTACATAAAAAAATGGAATTCTGTAAATTCAAAAAAAATTGAATTTTTAATGGAAGATGTATGCTGAAAATGGTAGAAGGTACTCGGCGAGAAATTCCCATCAAAATTCGTGAGCGAAACGCGAATCGTTCCGTGAGCTAATTTAGAAGACGCTAAATCACTGCACCTGCACGTAAATCGGTGCAGCTGTAGGCTTTCATTAGCACGTAGCGAGGTCTCAGCATCCAATAAATCTGAAATGATCGAACATATCCGACAAGTGATCGTCTACGCTTTTCAAACACCGAAACATACGAGTATGCAATCTTCGTTAAGGTTTCACCGTAATTAAAATGTTACGCAAAGGTGCTTGCACCCGCATGTCGGTTCATGTGAACGACATAGAAACGTTGCAAATGCGGTTTCACATTCATGGTGTTGAGCAAGAGTATTTGAAACCGAATCATTTAGACAATTTTCTTAATTAATTTAAAAGACAATTCTGTGAAGGATATAAATAAATATTATAAGATGCAGTAAATTGTTTTAATTAATTTAGAGGACAATACTGTGAAAGATATAAACAAATATTGTAAGATGCAGTCAATCTTTTTAATTAATTTAAAGGACAATGCTGTGAAGGATATAAATAAATTTTGTAAGATGCAATAAATCTTTTTAATTAATTTAGAAGACAATTCTGAGGAGGATATAAATAAATATTGTAAGATGCAGTAAATTGTTTTAATTAATTTAGAGGACAATACTGTGAAAGATATAAACAAATATTGTAAGATGCAGTCAATCTTTTCAATTAATTTAAAGGACAATGCTGTGAAGGATATAAATAAATTTTGTAAGATGCAATAAATCTGTTTAATTAATTTAGAAGACAATTCTGTGAAGGATATAGATAAATATTGGAAGATGCTAATAAATATTGTAATCATGCAGTAAACATTGCAAACTATAGTAAAGAATAATACAGTATAGGAAAATTAATAAAAAAATATTTTAGTCATCTTTATTTGAAAATTCTTCCAAATAATTAATAACTTGAAGAATAATTCTCTGGAAGATTATGAATAAATATTGCAATTTATAATAATTGTATAGTAAATATTAGTAAATATTATTGCAATATAAACTATAATAACCCCAATACAATTTCAATATAACTATAATAACCACAATATGACTTAAATAAATATCTATATGAATAGAATCGTAATTACTGTAATTAGAAAAGATTTGCAATTATTAACTTGCAACAATTAGAGTAAATGGAGTACAGTAATTGGAATAGGAAATATTCATTTCAATTATACGCTTTCTACGCTAATTTCATATTGCAGTTCTTAATTCATTGCTTAATACATCGCTGAGTTAGTATTAAATCAAGACACTGCATGAAATGCTATATAGCCTAAATGTTTTTTTAACATTGTTTCAAAATTCCGACGATAAGATAATGGTATCATCGCGCTATTTCATGTGTCGCCTGAAGCAGTATTTTTTAATGACTCAACATGCAAATTAAAACAAATTTACACAGAACTGACGTAATCTTCGCTGGTTAAATTTAGAATTCGACTTCTTCTTTTATATCGACGATTTATTCAAACGGTTGCAATTATTCGCGATAAAGGTAATTAGCGTAATTGCAAGAAATTTTTCCGCATCATCGATACTCAAGAATTGTCACCAAACTTTCCATTTATTTTTCAATATATTTCAAAGACAACATCCAAAATAAGAAATTAAAAAAGAAATGAATACTCACTAACTAAATATATAGTAACTGCAAAATCAAAAGTGGAATCTATCCTACAGCACATATTTTCAGAAATTTAATTCCCTCTCTCCAAAGGTAAATATTACATAATTCCAAATACTTCACTTATTATACTTTTTTATTCCTTATTTAATAAAATTTATATATATATAAATTTAATAAATATAAAATTATATATAATCTCTTATACTCCACATATTTATAAATTTTTTAAAACAAGAAATAAAAACAGAAATTATAAAAAGCATAAAAAAGATATATAAAAGATTGATTAAAATTAAAGACAACCCAGGATAAAAAATTAGATATATAAATATTGTACCATTTTAATCTCATCTATTTGCACACATCAAACATTTTCAAACAAAGTGGTCAAATATTTTCCCGCCAAATTACATGTGTGCGTTGGTTCTATATGTGTAAATGCGAATGAGGTTGAATAAGTGAAACTCATTTGCTATGATATAAATATAATATGTGCGAGTGTAGTCTAGTATGAATGATGTTTGAAAAAATATTTAGAAGAATGTGCCAAAATAAAACAGTTATATGAAAATCGTTAAAGAGCAAACATGGGTATCTAATGGTTAATAAGAGTGAGAGAGAGAGAGAGAAGAATTTTTTAGAAAGTTTCAATCAATTTTGTTGGGATTATTGGGATAATAAATAAATACAATATATATATATAAGTATATATAACGAAAAATGTATATTTCTCTATAAATAATTATTTGGGTGTTGACGGTACGGTGGTTATATCACGACTAACTACTCGAATGTGTAATAACCTCTGATAGGCCATCACTTGTATACGTCAAGATGGCGTTGTTGTTTTCTTTCTTCCAAATTTTTTTGTTTAAAATAGTTTATTACCAGTTGTTTTCATTATTTAAACATTTTTATCTAAATGTAGTAATATCTTAACCCTTTGCGCTCGACGATTTTTTGGCTAAAGAAGGGTACGAGTTGAAAAATTTTCTGTTGTAAGACTGGTGATATTTTTTGAGCAGTAAATAGGAAATCGTATAATAACTAACACGTAGAATTATTTAACCCCTTGACTATGGCAGACTTTGATACGCAGCAGCCGTATCATACGATAGGAATTGAGACGCGATGTACGCCATTTTTGTGACAACAAGCGCCCTCCGTGTTAGAAAGCTAAACTACGCCGAGCGCCCATATGCCACCTTCGTGTTACAAACGCAAAATTTCTAAGCGCCTGTCGACGCTCACAGTAGCCAGGGGGTTAATTTTGATACCTCGCACATGTTACATTATTTTAAATTTGGTATATTAATTAACATCGAGCTTCGAAATTTTATCAAATGGCGACTGAAAAGCGCCTCTCGAGTGCAAAGGGTTAACTGTTAAAAAACGTAGAAGATATTAGTGTCCATTTCTATCCAGACTACAATCCGAACGAAAAATTTCTCACAAAATTCCTCCTCGATCCCTCAATTCGTTCTCCACGATCGGTTGATCGGATCCCCGTAGAACAAGAAGCCGCGTTCAGTCATGAAACGTCCATCGAACGATCTGAAGTAGCTGTCGGTTCGGTGGCCTGTCATTTTTATCGTCGACCGTATAAAGGCCGGATCCAGCTGGGAGGGAATAAAAAAGAATCTAAATTGTTCACCAAACTGGACCGGCATTGTATAAATCAGCGCGTTTCAACTTTCCCTCGATGTCAGGTTGCTTGTCCTCGAGTTCAACCTGTCTCTCGCGACGGACCATCTTTGCCGCCTACTGACAGCGCACAGATTGGCACACCTCTGTCACCGAATCCTGTTAGTGGTGATAACGGTACTATCTGGCCGTGGAAAAGCGACGAATGGGAAGTATCGCGGGATAGTATCGCGTGGACACTGGACACTGTGAAACCAGTCGAAATGACTAGTTTCATCGTGTGGTAATTGAGGATTGGGAATAAATTTATAGTCAATGTAATAACGATATATTAACGGAGCATGGTGGCATGCGATATGCAGATAGAATGGATTACGAAAAGTCCAGGCATACTTGTGGGCTGATTTATTGCTCTGCTGTAAGTGTTGTTATTGTTGCGCAGTGTTATTATGCTTTGCTATAATCAGGTTTCGATTAGGTTTGAAGAATGTTAATGTGTTTGAAGAGTAATTTATTACTGAAATGTGAATGTTTAGCTGTGATTACTGTTAATATGTTATTATACTGTGTAGTCAATATGGGGTTTTAAGAATGTGGGTATGGAGTGGTTATGGGTATATTTTACTAGTTTAATATAGATGTTTGGTCATTAATATGGTTATTATACTTTCCTACCGTGTAATGGAAATAGGATTTGAAGCTTTTGTAGATTTTACTTATTATAATTGATATTATATTTTTGAACAATGTAGATAAGTATTATAGATATTTATGGGCTGATTTATTGCTATATGTGTTGTTATTGTTCTGTGTTATTATGCTTTGCTATAATTGGGTTTAGATTAGGTTTGAAGAATGTTAGTGTGTTTGAAGGGTAATTTATTACTAAATGTGAATGTTTAGCTGTGATTATTGTTAATATGTTATTATACTGTGTAGTCAATATGGGTTTTGGAGAATGTGGGTATGGAATGGTTATAGGTGTATTTTATTAGTCTAATATAGATGTTTGGTTATTAATGTGGTTATTACACATTTCTACTGTGTAATGGAAATAGGTTTTGAAGTTTTTGTAGATTTTGCTTATTATAATTGATATTATATTTTTGAACAATGTAGATAAGTAGATACTTGTAATGTAATAATTTATTAATTTATTATAAAAATTATTCGTTACTGTTTTGGTATTGTTATAATATATATGTAATAAAAATTCATAGAATTTGAAGAATTTTATTATTATTACCAGATTACATTATTTATCATTATACTACAGGTATCTTTATTACTATTATACAGATTCTTATACTGAAACTACCTTTATTATTATCATCGTCATATTATTATATCGTAAGTACTCATCTACATACATATTACCCTATTATTTCGTTAATAATATATCATTAAACTAAAACTAAATAATTTATCCACAATTCTGAATCGCCACATTGTAATCCAAGCAGCGAAACAGCAATAGCTAAATTATAACTCTATCTCACTCTCATGAATATACAAAATACAAGTTACAGGGGGTTTAAGCACCCAATATGAGACTCAGAAGTCATCACAAACAGTCAGACAAGCAACAGAAACTGACACATGTGCAAATAAAAACAAAGCACTCAAATATTCTCATAGAAGAGAAAAGAAGAACAAGGACAGCGATAGAAAAGAGAGAGATCGCTCATAAACAACCAAAATTCAAATTACACAGGGTTCAAACACCTAATATGGACGCAAAGTCATCATGGATAATCAGACAAATAACAGAAATTGATACATGCGTAAATAAAAACAAAGCACTCAAATATTCTCATAGAAGAGAAAAGAAGAACAAGGACAGCGATAGAAAAGAGAGAGATCGCTCATAAACAAGCAAAATTCAAATTACTGGGGGTTCAAACACCCAATATGAGACGCAAAATCGTCACGGATAATCAGACAAACAACAGAAATTGACAAATAAGAACAAACTACTCAAATATTCTGATACAGAAAAAAGGAAGAACAAGGACAGCGATAGAAAAGAAAGAGACCTCTAAGCGTTTGTATTCGAGGTATCCTGTGGGACCGGTTCGCCCCTGCATTCCCGTTCTGGTGCATGCGTCACATATTGGCGACTGTAGTTCCTCACGATTGCAAAAAAAAAGCAAAGAAAAAATAAAAGGAAAAATGGAGTGGGCGAACTTAAGTCCTCGGCAGGTTCGACCCACGTTTGCTATTAACGCGGTACGTCCGCGAATCCATTGGGCATCGGAGACGTAAATGGACCGAATTTCAGACTGCCTGGACCAACCCTGGTGGCCAGAAGAACCTTGCTACCTTCCTGATCCAGCGATTCGTATTACTTCTTGGTTCTCAGAGCGGTTAACCCTTTGAGACGTACTCGACGTTTTGCCCCAACTGGTTCTTGATTGAGGCAAATCATCGTTAACACGTTGATTGCTAACTTTCTATATGGCCCGCTCAGGCTAGGATACAATCTTCATTATTCTTAGGACATAATTAATTATTAACCCCCTTGAATATAATATCGTGTGAGGCTCGTGGTGGGGAGATTGGGTCGAACATGAGTATCACGAGTGAGAGACGTGGTAAGGAGATTGGGTCAAACATGAGTATCACGGGTGAGAGACGTGGTCTGTAGTGTAAGGGGTGTGCTTAGGGTGACACGAATGAATACGGGTCAAAAACTTAGAAGCGTTTTGCCTCCAAAAAGGTTTATTTCACACTGTGATTCCTAATTGACTGCTCTGATGTCTCCAGACGCATCTTCACGCGTTCTCACGCGTTTTCACGCGTCTTCACGCGTCCTGGTGCATCCTCATGATGGTTTCGCCCCTCTTTCTATCATTTATGGAATTTACATGCACAGAGTTATCAGGATCATCGTTTGTCAACGAGTCCCCTGGAAAAACGATTTCATATTCTTTCATAATTACTAAAATTATGGAAATTATATAATTGCGACTTTTTAATTAACTCTTTAAGTAATTCACTCAATTTCGCGTGCTTAATTATTTTTAGGCCGCGAATATATTCGACGTTATCATCGAAAGGGATGAATCATCTAAGGTCAAGGATAAGTCATCTAAGAAACAAGAGATCAATATTCCTGATTAAATAGACGAATATTATATATTATAGAGTGTTCAAAATCGCAGCTGTAATCGTGGCTTTACTATCCCATAAGAAACGAATAAGGAATTAAATTGCAGCATAATTAGTACCCAAGCAATTATCTTATCGGGCAGATAAGAGAAAACGCTTTGAACTCGTTTGAACGCCAGGAATTGCACGCTTGTATTTTCCCCGATGCCGCTAGAAATCTTGATTAGAGACCCCGTGGTGTTAATTGATTCATCCCTGTGATTCGTCGACGGTCACCGTTTATTCTTATCAAAGCGACACTTGGCAATTCCGCAGGCGCGTTGCGCAGACTTGCGAATCACTTGCATAACTCGCATAATCGTCGCTCCTCTCCTTCCAGCGGTTGTTAACGCACGCTCCTGCACGCGTGTGCGTCTTTTACCTACACTGGCTGCAGCCTAGGAGCTAGAGTATGCCAAGGTTGCCCCGTAAACGGTGCCATTTTTGCGCCTCGAACGGACACGATGATGGCCTGCCCGACAAAAGAGTCTCAGTTCCTCTGAAGCGGCTCTTCAAGTTCGAACAGTTTCCTTTTTTCTCTTTACCCTTGAAGCACACCGGATGCTTTAGATCGAGTTTCGAAGATCATTTGGATCTTTATGAATTTGAAAAAATTCCCGATGCTTTCGAATAGAGGAGTAAAAGATTTAAATGATTCTTTGGATAAGGATGGTTTGGATTTTTGTAAATTTGAGAAAATTCCTGATTCTTTGGAATAGAGAAGTAAAAGATTTAAATGATTCTTTGGATAAGGATGGTTTGGATTTTTGTAAATTTGAGAAAATTTGTGATTTTTTAGAATAGAGAAATATACAATTTTTACGATTTTATAAGGTGGTTTGGATTTTCTTTTATTCGAGAAAATTCGTGGTTCTTTGATGTAAAGAAATTAAAAATTTAAAAGATTGTTGAGATAAGATGGTTTAGATTTTTGTAAATTTAAGAAAATTCTGGATGGTTTGGTTTTAAGTTGAAATTGGAATTGAAATAGGAAAGTGTGGAGTAATATTTTGGTGATGAGATCGTTTTTTAACGATGGTTTGAACTGGTTTCAACTTATGGAATTCGCAAAATACATGATTTTTAAATATATAGTGAGTACTACTTTTAAGTCGATAATGAATGGTGCAGAAAAAGTTCAGAATAATATATTGTATTAGTGACATCAATTTTTAACGATGGATTGAATTTCTCCACATGATAAAATCCCAATTTTTAAATACATGAAAATTATTTTTGTGGAATTAATTATGGTTTGAGCTAAAAAGTTTGGATAGTATCTTGGTAATCAAAATTTGTTAACACAGAAAACAAATTTACCTTTGCTTCCACAGATTTTAAATATTACAATTGTACAATGAAAATTCACGATTCTAAATCAAACATAAATTACTATTTTGACATCAACGAATATAACAATAAAGATTGTAATAAATAGGAAATAGTATCAAAAATGTGGAAAAATATTCATGCATATTTACAATATAAACGAAATTTTTCAGAGTTTCGTGTATTTAAATGGCCCTTTCAATGTCCTTCAAGTTTCGTACATTTAAAAAATTGCAAAATTCTATAATTATCGGAGAAAAGTACATTGACATAGACAGCGAATTCTTTCGAAAGTTTGTACACGAGATAATGACTTATTTATCCGTCGAAGCTTCTCAAGTTGCATTATTTTTATGTCGAATGTAATTATCATCATGGTGAGAGAGAAATTTACGATATCGCTTCTTTAGAGAATAAAGAACGGTCTTTATTTCGAAGTGAAATTCAACGAAACGAGCGTTTTCTCCGTCAGTTTCTTCCATTGTTCGATGATAAAACGCTACGCATCATTTATCAGCCTCGGGCAATACAGCAATATTCGAAAGTCATTTTTCTACCAGCATCAAGTACGAGCCTTGTGCTTTATGAATTAAGACAATTGTCTTGAATTGCAAAAGGTACCAAAAAACCAAAAATATTTACGTCGCTCAATTTCGCTCATTTCGTGACTCATTATTCAATAATTATTTTCACGACAAAAGGATGAATATCCCTAAAATACTTATTTTTATTACGAAAAATTTGTTTTTCTTTTTAAGACAAGAACATGTCAAATTTCATTAAAATTTTTTATTAAAAATTTGATTAATAATACTACATTTACCAACCCAATCAAAATAACTCATTTCAGAATTTTCCGTTTTGCAATTGTTATAAAAAATATATATCTGTTTTGAAAGAAATTAGTGTTTATTCATATTAAGATAAAATTGTAATTAATATTGTACATTTACTTATCTTCAACGTACCCCTATTATCTAAATAAATATTATCTAAATAAATTACTATTATCTACGTTTGCTATATTAGGTGCCCATTAAAAATCGGCAGTTCTATGAAAATGTTATTAAGTAATAATGAATAATAATTATTAATAATATAATATAATGATAATTAAATAATAATGAATAATAAAAATTATTAAAAATTTGATTAATAATACTACAATTATAAACTCAGTCAAAATGACTGATTTCAGAGTTTTCCTTTTTGCAATTATTAAAAATATATACCTGCTTCGAAAGAAATTAGCGTTTACTCTAATTACGCTAATATAATAACAACAATAATTATATTATGAATAATTATCATTCATTACTATTTAATAACATTTTCATAGAACTACCGATCTTAATTTATTATTATTATTTATTAATTTAGCGTTTACTTATTAAGATAAAACTGTAATTAATATTGTACATTTACTTATATTCATTGTTCCAATATTATCTAAATAAATATTATCTAAATAAATTACTGTTATCTACGTTTGCTATGTTAGGTACCCATTAAAGATCGATCGTTCTATGAAAATGTTATTAAATAATAATGAATAATATTAATGAAAGTTTTATTAAATATTTTCAACGAAAGTTAGAAATTAAAAATTTGTATTAAAAATTACAGAAAAATATGTTTTTAATTTGGAGAAATGGTAAAAATGTTTATTCGGAAGAGTTCAAGGCAAGCCAGGATATAAGAGCAAGGCTAATGTTTCAGAAACGTTGCTCTCTTGGTAGCTTGTTACACATACTGCAGCTATGGTAATCATCTACAAGAGATAAGAGTAACTTACGATTTCTTATCTATTATAGTGCGTGTTTGAGAGCGTAAAGTTAATCTGTATGCAGGCAGTATTAATCACGCTATAGGTCAGGGTGATTCCAAGGTATACAACCCTGAGTCTGACACACCCTACCGGGATAATTATGCGATCTATTACCTTAGCTAGCAATCTTCATATTGTCTGCGCACGCCTACGTTCAGGCGAAACGATTTAATGATAAAACACGATGATTGTGCTTTATCACGAAGCGTCGGAAATTGCGTGATCTCAATCGAATTTTTAATGAAACTAAGTGGTATATATAAATGGAATATTAAAACGGGAGAAGTTAATTACGCGGGTATCGCTCGTGATTAAAATAATTAAAAATTGGCCTTCGTACTAATCTTCTTAAGTGAACCCAAGAACGTGTGCGAAAGATGCGGGAAAAATTAATAGCGTGTTATTAAATTTAATAATGGGTACTTTGAGGAGTTTGAATTTTAAGTTACTCGAGTACCATTCAGTACCATGAATCTTCATAATTATCCTATTGTACGAGTAGTGTATTGAAACGATTTGTAATGTTTCTGACAATACAGTAGACATAATAAATCGTAAAATAATCTGTGCTATGAAAAACCTATATTTAAATTTTCTTTTAATAATAATTAAATTTTAACAGTATTTTTAATAATTTAATTTTAATAATAATTTTAATAATTGAATAATATTAGTATTTATTATTTAAAAATTTTAAAAATGGTTGAAATATTTTTTGCAAGGAATTATATTAAGATGGGTGCCATTAGGAGTTTCGAATAATTGTCTGAAAAATTAATTTCAGCTCGTTTGTGGAAGGAGAAAGTATCTACGTACATTGATTTTCTTTGGATAATTCCAATAGCAATTTAAGACTTGAGAGTTGTTCATTAGAGAAGTAGAGCAGACGTTAAATCCTAAGCCAACAAATACAATGGCCAATTTAGCTCACAAGATGGCAATCGTTAAAATAATTGAACAAGTAGAGATCATCATTAAGCTCGTACTACTTTATCATTACTATTTAAAACTAAATGGAAGATAAAGCAATTGTTTGTCAATATTACCCTTTGTCATCTTATTTCAATAAACTTTTATTTCTAATATAATAACGTTACAGAGTCACGACTTAACTCTGATTTATTTTAACTACTATACCAAATCTTGAACACCACTTTCCAATGCTATATTAATCAAAATTACGATAAAATTTATAAACTTACTTTATTTTTAAGTACAATTATTTGTTTATTTAATTATTTATTTTTAACTGTAATTTAATACACCTTAAAACCCATGAAAAAAACATTAATCTCAAAAATGTTTTATTTATATACAAGGTGTCTCGTTAAAATTGGCACAACGAAAAATTCTATTCTTTTTCTATGTATACTATAAAAGATTAATTTACACTTACTTTACACCTTATTTCTTTTAAACCTAACTTGTTCACGAGGTTCTTTACTGTGTCAACTTAAACGGGACACCCCGTATATTCACTTACCCTCGGATACACCTCTAAGATTCCAAGAATCGAAATAGAAAAAAGGCCAAAAATTTCCTTTCACCGAGATTGTAGAAGCGTAATATGCAAAGAGCACGAAATCAAATGACCATTAATTACCACTCACCACCGACGCGTCAAATCGGTCCCATAAAAATTGCGAAAGCAACCTCCTTTCAATTAAATAACCGTATACGTATCTATGTATCTACGTTGCAGCATTCTAGCACGAATGGAACTAGCAGCATCGTGTCCCATCGAACCGCTAAAAATTGCGGTGGCAAGTGTGTTACCTGGTTTAATAACTCGTCGGTTGCTCGGATCAGTTACCGCCACTCTTGCGCCACTGTTCAAAATAGCTCGTGACCACTGACCTCGATATCTCGGAAATGCGTTCGCGTCGTCATCTTTCCTCGAACCTCGCGATAACGAACGTCGAACTGCGTTGTTGTTGTTCGATTTTCGTTTCCCGCGCTCTCGTTTGAATTTCCCGCGCTCGCGTTTGAATTTCCCGCGCTCTCGTTTGAATTTCCCGCGCTCGCGTTCGAATTTCCCGCGCCCTCGTTCGAACTTCCCGCTCTCACTCCACGTGTTTTCGTTGCAGCGTGATAGTGGGCGCGCCGGAAGCCGAAACTGCCCAGAAGGACGTCTACAGAGGTGGCGCTGTCTACGAGTGCGACATCACAGTTGATGACCGGTGCACCTTAATGGAATTCGACAATACAGGTAAGCGATTGCATCTTCTAATCCGTTCATTCTTTCTCCATTTTACACATTGCATGGATCAACTGTGGCATTCGTTTTGGGTAATTACACGAATCTCGTAACACTAATTTTCGCTCGGTAAAGACGAACTATGATGAAGACCGAGAAAGTCTTTTGCGAATGGGGGAGAAAGACAACTTCGGGAATTTTTTTCGGAGAAACTGTGGCATCTTTTAAAACACGGTTTTCGTCATTTTATTTAGCAAAGCTTCGGGAATGTTCGTGATTTTTGTCAATTCGAAATAGGAAAAATTTCCTGAGATTTTAAAAATAATGGTGAGATTGTGAGAAAATGAAATTCTAACTTTTTACTATTTTAAGGAAAATAGTTTCATGTTATCGTAAGGGGAGTGGATGTAACGAAATGAGCGATAAAATTGGTTTTCTTTGGTCTTCTGCTTAGGCACGTGGACAAGCAGGACTAAACAGAACAATATTCTTTTACAACTTTTTATATATTTTCTTATGAGTTAAAAAGAAGATAAGTAATTATCTTGTAGGTCTATCTCATCCGTGCCATTGTTATATCTTCTGCTGCGCACGCCATTTATATTTCGGCGTCATCTGCCTACTCACGTGCACACGTCGTTGGCGAATTTGAAACAAGAACATCCTCGTGACACATGGTTAACTCCTTCGCCTACAATATCGTGTCAGACTCGCGATAAGGGTAACGGGCCAAACATGCTTCTCACGGGTGAGAGCCGTGGTTCGTAGATAGGGCCCAATGTAAACATCACGGGTCAAGTTCGTGGTTCATTTTTGCCGATGTCTTTCTATCTTAGTTACGTGTTATTCTTTACCACGTTCTGACATTTCTGTCGACCATAACACGCACTATCGGAACTTAAATAATAAGGTAGGGGATTAAGGAACTATCCTGGTAGACAGAAAATAATAAATTTTCTTTTTTATTGCCTTAATCAATAATTAATAGTACAGCATTCCTAGAATGTATTTCCAAATTTTCAATGTAATCCTCGAAAAATTAAGGGTCCTATAGTCGGCTGACAAGCGTTTCGATAGGTTAGGACGGAGTTGAGGTTAGGTTCGTGGTAAAAATGGGGTACAGCAGTCGCAGAAATATTCTAGAAAAATATGTAATCGTCCAAACTACAGACCTTCGAAAGATACCATAATTAATGGCAAAGGATAGAGTTGAGGTTAGGTTCGTGACAAAAATGGCGTACTCCAATCGCAGAAATACTCGACAAAAATATGTAATGATCCAAACTGCAGACCTTCGAAAGACATCATAATTAATAGCAAAGAACAGAGTTGAGGTTAGGTTCGTGGTAAAAATTGGGTACTCCAGTTACAGAAATATTCGAGAAAAATATACAATCTTCCAAATTGCAGACCTTCGAAAGACACCATAACTAATATGACAGCACAGAATTGAGGTTAGGTCTGTGGCAAAAATGGAGTACTCCAGTCGCAAAAGTATTCGAGAAAAATATGTAATCGTGCAAACTGCACACCTTCGAAAGACGCTATAACTAATAGCAAAGGACAGAGTTGAGGTTAGATTCGTGGCAAAAATGGAGTACTCTAGTCGCAGAAATTCTCGAGAAAAATATGTAATCGTCCAAACTGCAGACCTTCGAAAGACACCATAACTAATAGCAAAAGACAGAGTTGAGGTTAAGTTCGTGACGAAAATGGCGTACTCCAATCGCAGGAATACTCGAGAAACATATGTAATCGTCCAAACTGGATGGAGACCTTCGAAAGACACCATAACTAATAGCAAAGAACGTACGATCGGCCGGAAACACGGTCGGATTAACTCCTTCGGTTTCTTTCGCTGAATCCGATATCGGTTTTCCGGTTCTTTCTTCCACTTGCACTCTCGCACTTGCCGTGGGGCATTGAAAGGCACCTCAACGGGCACAGTGTTGCTAACGGGGGCTCGTATCTCGTGTTCCACTGGCTGTTCGCAGTTGCTGACCCACATTCTGGCTTTCCACCCGCTCCTGGAGCCCCCGAGGAGCTTCGTAATCTCGGCAACTGCCAAGCAACCGGCTGACTGGTTGTAGAGCACCGTTCTATTCTTGGCAACTTTCCACCCACCCTGTCGTTGACCCTTCTACTTTCTGCTTCCACTGTTTATCGCTGCCAAGCATATCGATTTCCAACGTTTCCTCAATTTTTCTTCGTTTTTCCTTTTCTGTACAGAGCAATCGTCAGTGAGATAGATCGTATCGGGATTAGGTCGTGGACCATGTTGTGGGGAATTTCGTTGGTCGATCGAGAGATCGTGTGATTGGGTAAGCGTGTTCCCCTGTGTACCAGGCTGTCGTACATGGGTCGTTTATCGCGCGAGGTTTGGTCTCGATCGTTCTTATTGTTCCTCGGGTGGTTTAGGAGTGGTAAGCTTGTCGAGAACTTGGGGTAGGAGTGGTTTTCTTGTCGAGTCAGGTTAGAGGTGACGATTGATGCATATCTGTGTACGAGGTGGTTTCAAAGAGTTTGCTTCAAAGGGATATGGTGCTATTTCGTTCTTGATCTCTCCGATTGTTCCTCGGTTGGTTCATAAATAGCAAACTTATTGGGAATTAAAATAGGATTTACTTCCTTTTTAGGCCAGGAATAACGATAACGTCGAATTGCAGAATTTTTAGTAAAAAATTTGATAAAGGTAATTTAGGCTTTGGTAATAAAGGTCACGTTTGGTTCATAAATAGCAAACATATTAGGAATTAAAATAGGATTTGTTTCTTTTTTTAGGTTAGGAATAATAACGTCGAATTGCGGAATTTTTTAGTCAAAAATTTGAAAATAGTAATTTACACTTTGGTAACAAGAGCCTCGGTTGGTTCATAAATAGCGAACTTGTCGAGCATTAAAATAGGATTTGTTTCCTTTTTGAGACAGGTTAGGGATAATATTGAACTGCCAGAGATAGTGGCAACGTTCAATTACGGAATTTTTAGTCAGTGGTTTGAAAATGGTAATTTAGGCTTTGGTAGGTTTAGTGTCAGACAAACCTAAGTGTTATCGGTGTAGCCACGTTTGGAAAAATAAATTCGTAATGACGAAGAAAAATCGTGACGACTTACTTGCACGATAAACAAGCCGGGAAGTGAAAAGAATAGTGACAACGTCTAATTGTGGAATTTTCAATCAGTGGTTTGACAACGGTAATTTGAGCTTTGACAGTGGGAACCACTGTTGATTCATAAATAGCGAACTCGTCGAGCATTAAAATAGGATTATTTCCTTTTTGACACAGGTTAGAGATAATGTGGAATTATCAGGAATAGTGATAACGTTCAATTGTGGAATTTTTAGTCAGAGGTATGAAAATGGTAATTTAAGATTTCTTAATAAGAGACTCAATTGGTTCAAAAATCTCAAAGTTGTCAAAATTAAAATAGGATTCGTTTTCTTTTTGACACAGGTTAGAGATAATGTTGCATTACCAGGAACAATGATAACGTCCAATTGTGGAATTTTCAATCAGTGGTTTGAAAACGGTAATTTAGGCTTTGGTAGGTTTAGTGCGAAACAAACCTAAGTGTCACAGGTGTAGAAGTCACGTTTGGAAAAATAAATTCGTAATGACGAAGAAAAATCGTGACGACTCAATTGCACGATAAACAAGCCGGAAAGTGAAAAGAGTGACCAGCATAGAGCCACGAGTGTGCATAAATTTCCATTTGAATTAATAATCACGCTGCAACGAGATACCATCTTCCGTTTCAGCGGAGAACCAGCTCGTGTGCCAGCTAACGCTCCCGATGCAAATTAGCGGAATATCAAGCTGCCGCGAATTAGACGTGCTTACACACCTCGTAACGATCGTATCTCGCGGATCGAGCACGATTCCTGCCCCGTAATTTGCCGGCGCGAAAGTAATTGACTGTTCGAAAGCAATCGGCAGGAAATCACCGGTGCCGATTCGCTCTTATCTCGAACGAGTCGAGTCGAATCGATCGCGAACGCGAGAGATCGAGATAAAGTGTCGATTTAGGCGCGCTGAGTTTCCCTTTCGAATTTTTTTTTTCAATTTTTTTGAGAGAGCGAAGGTGTTCTTTTGTCGGGAATGATTGTGCGGGTATTTTTTCGCGGATGAAAGGAGGAGATTGTTGGAAAAGGATGCTTGAGAGTGTTTATTTGGTACTTTGGTAATGCTTGTTTTCGGATTATTTGGTAGGTTTGGTTCGTGTGAATTTAAAGAAATTTTGAGGGAGTTCTGTTGGGTCAGATTTTATGTAGGTTGTGATTTTACTGTTGGATCGGTTTAAGAAATTTATTATTTATTAATAAATATCTTATTGTTTATTTTACATGTGAGTGAAATTTGGTTTTCGTGTTTTAAGATTGTTTGGTGTGAATTTAAAAAAATTTTGAGGGAATTTTGTTGGATCAGGAGATTCGAGAGATTTTATGTAGATTGTGTTTTTACTGTTGGATCTGTTTGGGAAATTTATTATTTATTAATAGATATCTTGTTTATTTTACAAGTGAATGAAATTCGGATTTCATTTTTTGAGATTGTTTGGTAGGTTTGGATTGTTTGATGTGAATTTAAAAAAATTTGGGGGGATTTTTGTTTGGTCAGGAGATTCGAGAGATTTTATGTAGATTGTGTTTTTACTGTTGGATCGGTTTAGGAAATTTAATATTTATTAATAGATATCTTGTTTATTTTACAAGTGAGTGAAATTTGGATTTCATTGTTTTTAATCACATTTCTGTGCAATTTAAAAATTCGTTTACATTATCTTGTAATTTTATGTATATTATAATTAATTAGATAAACTAAATATACAATTTTCATTAATTTTTTATATATAATACAAAAGTTCTTGAAATTATTAAATTAAAATTACCAATTTAAATTTACCATACATCAAACATTAACATTATATTATTTCATACAATCTTCACTCACTTTTATCTACATACATTCTGGCAACTTCTTAATTAAAATTACCAATTAAAATTTATCATACATCAAAATCCAACACCATATTATTCCATACAATATTCATTCATTTTTTACCTATCAAAATTCTTATGATTATTTAATTAAAATTTATCATACATCAAAAACCAACACCATATTATTGCATATAATCTTTTCTCATTTTTTATCTACAAAAATTCTTGCAACTATTTAATTAAAATTACCAATTAAAATCGACTATATATCAAACATCAATATCATATTAATCCATACAATCTTTCATCATTTCTTATCTACAAAAATTCTTGCAACTATTTAATTAAAATTACCAATTAAAATTCACCATATATCAAACATCGATATCCTATTAATTCATACAATCTTCACTCTTTTTTATTTACAAAAATTCTTGCAACTATTTAATTAAAATTACCATGTATCAAACATCAACACCATATGAATCTCCACCTTAAGAAAAAAAGAATCGTATAATTTCCTCTTCGGTCTTCGAGCAACTACATTTTTCAAGACCGACAGCGAGAGGTACTCGGTTTCTTCACGCGACAAGTGCATCTCTGCCCTTTCTCTTCTTAACACTGTACCCCTAGAGGTAACCCTGCTTGGCAGAGAAACATTTCACCGACTACATACACGAGATCATACGCCATGCTACGTCCAATTAGTCGGCCCTTTTCTTTAGTCAGCGCTGCTTGCCTGGACACTTCGCTTTGATCGATAATTAGTGTGATCGTATGCTCGATCTTGTCCAATTAGAGTCGTGGCCGATAGCCTGGGCCATTTATTACGTTCACTAGCCGAGCGCACACGCGTTTATGGTACACCATTTACTGTTAAATTTCACTTTCCTTTTGGACAGGAAATTACCTCAATTATGATACTTCATTTATTTTTCAGCGGACATTAGTTTCCATTAAGCTATATATTCTTTTTTTACGCTAATAGTTCGGTTTTATCTACGCGTAATCGATTTACCTCGGCGAGTCTTTTTTGCCCATGGATTGTGCCTTGTAACGCGGAAATTAAATGTAGGTATAGTGAATATCGTATAGAAATTTATGGCAGGTGTGTTCAGCGATCAAATGTTTCATTTATGGATAAATATATTTTTGAAGATAGAAAACGATTCTTGAAAATACTTTATTCAAGAAAATTTGGTATTTTTAAATTTAGCAGGAAGTACTATATATCTTGATAATAGTAATCGTCGATAGTATTTCTACGTTTCGTTGTAATTTTTGAAATTTATTTAAAACTCGTTTAAAATGCATTTAAAATCTTATTTAAAATAACAGTGTGACTACTAAAAATTGATTCTTGTGGGAATTGAGTTTATTTATTTATTAAAAATAGTTAAATGTAGGTATAGTGAATATCGTGTTGAAATTTATGGCAGGTGTTTATGGCAGCAATCAAATGTTTCATTTATGAATAAATATATTTTCGAAGATAGAAAGCATCCAAAAATTTACGATTTTGGAAAATATTTTATTCAACAAAAAATGGTATTTTTAAATTTAGCAGGAAGTACTATTTGTCTTGATGATACTAATCGTCGATAGTATTTTTACGTTTCGTTGTAATTTCTATTTGAAATTTATTTAAAATTCGTTTAAAATATATTTAAAATCTTATTTGAAATAACAGTGTGGCTGTTAAAAATTGATTGTTATTCATTTATTAAAAACAGTGGAGTTTCTATTTTTCCTATCAATGTTTATTTATGTGAGATATATATATTTTGTATTTGAGGCTCGAACTTAGATCTTCTATTTGTTTTTTAAAAATTTTTCATTCTCTTATATCGAATTTCGTGGAAGAGTCGAGCTTTAATAATAAACGAAATCGCGCTGGCTTTCAGTCTTTAACCAATAACATTGTTTTCTCTCTTGTGGGATACTAACCGTGGCTATTTTCGAAATGTAACGTTTGCTCACCTCGAACGACATGTAAATCCGGCCGTAGGTATACTCATCACTATTTTAAATCGTGCTCGTGAAAAAATATCCGCTCGTGTGAAATCATTTCTGCACGAAAACTTTTCAAACGAAAATTAAATTTTAATTATTTAAGAATACTCAAACGTAAAAAATAGAAACTTATGTTATTTCAAATTTAACGAATGAAATCTACACATGAATCATTATAAAAAATTTGCACAATTTAAAAAATTTTACCATACCATAACATATCATGGAACAATAATAATTCAATAATTATATTTTGATTTTATCCTACTCTTGCTTTTATTTAAATTACTATTTGAGAAAACTAGATTATATTATTAGGTCGATAATTCAATGATATCACCTTTAAAATTTATAGAAGGAAACTAATTAAAAACTAATTAAAAGTAAACTAGTTTTTCATTTATTTAAAATAAAAATTGCTAACATAAGTTTAATTATTATACAGTATTAGTATTTTTATATTTTATTACTAACCTTGATTTTGGGTAATAAAGTAAGTTTTGTGTAGTAAAGTGTTCAGTGTAATAATCTGAAGCAATATTTAAATTTTATAAAATGGCACTCTAATTTTCCTATTATTAGCCAACAATTGAATTCACTATCTCAAAACTCAGTCCCATTTCAAGTCTACTGCTTTCATTTTTTGTTCTACTTAACTTTCCCTGTAAACCAATCCCATTCAACTCTACTACTCTCATCTTTCATTCTACCCAACCTTCCTTCTGATCCAACGAGCTCAACCAGTTCTCAAACCTTAAAAAAGTCACCTGAGTTTTACTATGAATCAAGTACTAAATTCACTACTTTAAGACCCATTCCCAATTCAGTTTTATTATTTTCATTTCATTAGATCTTATAGTCTAATCCAAATCTCGTTCAGCACTACTATCTTTACCTTTTATTGTACCCAACCTTCCTTACAAACCAACATGTTTAACCAGTTTTAAAATGTCGTATCAAGTCATCTCAATGTTCCCATTTATCAATCATTAGACT
This sequence comes from Eufriesea mexicana, assembly GCF_001483705.2. NCBI lineage: Eukaryota > Metazoa > Arthropoda > Insecta > Hymenoptera > Apidae > Eufriesea > Eufriesea mexicana. The sequence continues at coordinate 1,910,652 of NW_016908540.1, read as the reverse complement.
CACCACTTCAAACACCAACCCCAATTCAGTTCTATTGGTTTCATCTTTTATACTACACAAGTTTTGCTTTAGATCAGTTTACATTCCATTGAATCATTTTCAATTTGTATTTTATTCAACCATCTTTCTAATTTAAGCACACCAAGTAATCTTCAAACCTTAGGGAAATGTTTCCAATGTGACTCACTATTACAAACACCAACCCCAATTCAGTTGAATTATTCTCATATTCTATCCTGGTCAAATCTTGTTCTAGATTAATCCATATCCTGTTCAACTATTCTCAACTTTTACTCTACTTAACTATGTTCCTAATTTAATGATCTCAATCTTCAAACCTTAGGGAAATGTTTCCAATTTTATCATTCATAGATCATGTGACTCACTACTTCAAACACCAACCCCAATTCAGTTGAATTATTCTCATATTTTATCCTAGTCAAATCTTGTTTTAAATCAATCTATATTCTCTTCAACTATTCTCAACTTTTACTCTACTTAACTATGTTTCCAATTTAAGGATCTCAACTAATATTCAAACCTTTGAAAAAATGTTTCTAATCTTTTCATTCATCAATCATCAGACTTACCATGTTAAATACTAACTAAAATTCAGTACTATTGTTCTCATCTTCCATAGTGCTCAAGTTTTGATATAGATGAGTACTCACTTCATTAAATCATTTTCAACTTCTATTTTATTCAACCATCTTCCTAATTTAAGGACTCCAAACAATCTTCAAACCTTAGAAAAATGTTTCCAATTTTATCATTCATCAGTTATGTGACTCACTACTTCAAATACCAACCCCAATTTAGTTCAATTATTCTCATATTCTATCCTGGTCAAATCTTGTTCTAGATTAATCCATATCCTCTTCAACTATTCTCAACTTTTACTCTACTTAACTATGTTCCTAATTTAAGGATCTCAATCTTCAAATCTAAGGGAAATGTTTCCAATGTGACTCACTACTTCAAACACCAACCCTAATTCAGTTGAATTATTCTCATATTCTATCCTAGTCAAGTCTTGTTTTAAATCAATCTCTATTCTCTTCAACTATTCTCAACTTTTACTCTACTTAACTATGTTTCCAATTTAAGGATCTCAACCAATCTTCAAACCTTAGAAAGAATGTTGCTAATCTTCTCATTCATCAATCATTTAATGACTCACCATGTCAAACACCAACCCCAATTCAGTTCAATTATTCTCATATCTCATTCTACTCAAGTTTTCTTCCAAATCACTTCACATACCCTCCAACTCTCGAGTGCCATTTTAGTCAACCATCTGCCCAATATTGGACACACAACGATCCCACAAACTCTGCAAAAGGCCAAGCCAATCTACCCATTGCGGAATCCAATAATTCTACAAACTTTTCCCTTTCTGATCCTCATCATCCTCAACAATCCTCTCGATCTTGCCCGATGTAACTGGCTGCAAATGGTAGATGGTATCAAGCCTCCAAGGTCACGTCTGTCCCGGATCGACAGATCTCTCGATCTCCAGCAAGCTGTAGTATTCGAATCGTTGGGGTATCTCCTATTCCGCGTGCGTACGAGGAAGCGACTCGTATCTCGCGCGGGTCTCTCGGAGGTCAGTCACTTCTTCGGCCGGTCGACCGAACATCTCGTCGTCGAGGAACTCCTCGTGGTGTACACCCCGCGGTGTGGCGTGGCTGGGCCGCCTCGTGATACCGGGAACCGTGTACCAGGCAAGAAGCCGGCTCTACCTAATACAGAAAACCGTAAGGTCGTTCTACCTACGGGCGTGCGCGGACGTAGGTTCGGCGTTTCTTGTCGGATGCCACCTGAAGATCTTCAAGGAAGGTCGCATCTCCTCGCCGCTTGGATCGCGAACGCGTGCTTAATTGACGTACCCTTAATGAGCGCGGCGAAATAATTGGGCCGTGATAATCGCGACATCGTTCCGTTCGTTCAACGTCGATAATTCATAATTGCCTCCATTAAGGGTTGTTCCGCCGATCGTTCGTTTTAATTAGCTAGACTCTGCGTGCTAGTGCTCACGATGCTCGATGGGCGGATTTAAATGAGGCGATTAAGATACGTTGCCGAGGGTTGTTCTAGGTTTTAGAGAGACAGGAAGAGATTTTATGGTGTGGTAAGGTTTTTGATGATATCGTGTAATAGTGAAACGTGTCATTGATTATTAGCGTTTTTAATAGGAATTTGGGAAGTTTAGGTATAGAAGGTGTAGTTGGAAATGTAGGTTTGTAGAAGTGGTAAATTTTGTTAAGAAAATACTTTATTAATTAGCATGTTTAATTATTAATTAGTACCTGCTAATTATTAATTAGTACCTGTTAATTATTAATTAGTATATTTAATTATTAATTAATACTTGTTAATTGTTAATTATTAATTAATACTTATTAATATTGCAACCTTGAATATTGTGTAAATATACAAGTATTCTAGATGCTGTAAATAGCCCAATCAGGGTGTCTTAAACATCCTATCTCTTATCTTTATTTCAAAGAATAGTAAATAAATTTGGGATTAAAAGGAATTCTTTTTAGAAAGTATATCATTTCACTCTTTGAACTCCTTCGTCGAAATCAATTTCATTTATAGGTACACCTAAAAATTTCGAGTCACTCTTGAAACTTTCGAATATATTTTCAAAATAATTATTAAATCAAATTTATGTAAATTGCTCCCTATTAACCTACTGTAATTTATTTTAAGTACATTCGAAATGAAATACCTAAAAATTCTTAACATTATTTAATTAACGAGTCTAAAGGGCTGAAACATTATATTTTATACTTACACATATTTTATTTATTTATACTTTACACCACGTTTCACTTTAAAAGAATTTCTTATTGTAATAAAACATTCTCCGTCCATTGTAATTAAAATTTGTTATATAGCATAACTAGTCTAGAATGGTCATTGGCTGTCTTTCTTTAATGTCAAATCTAAGGGGTTAATACACAATATTTTGTACCCACACATATTTTATTTATTTATACTTTCCACCACGCTTTTTTTAAAATTAATTTCTTATTTAAATAAAATATTTTTCAGCGTCCGCTGTAATTAAAATTTGTTCTGTAATATAGCTAGTCTAGAGTGGTCATTGGCTATCTTTCTTTAATGCCAAATCTAAGGGGTTAATACACAATATTTTGTACTCGCACGTATTTTATTTATTTATACATTACACTACGTTTCATTCAAAAAGAATTTCTTATTTTAATGAAACATTCTTTGTCCATTGTAATTAAAATTTGTTATGTAATATAGCTAGTCTAGAATGGTCATTGGCTGTCTTTCTTTAATGCTAAATCTGAGGGGTTGATACACGATATTTTATACTTACACATATTTTATTTATTTATACTTTCCATCACTCTTCTTTTAAAATTAATTTCTTATTTAAATCAAATATTTTTCAACGTCCATTGTAATTAAAATTTGTTATATAACATAGCTTGTCTAGAATGGTCATTGGCTGTCTTTTTCTAATGCTCATTCGATGCATTCGCAACCCGGTGCAATTGCTTCGTAGCAATGTTGCGTTGAGTAACTGAATTATGGTTGCTGAAAGATTTCTCGGTTCGCCATATCCACGGTATCGACGTATCCACGCGCCTTCGGCGACGTTCGCGAGTTAAGGGATAGGAAGCGAAGGACAACTTCCGTTTAAGGGTTATGCCTGACCGATACGGCTAACGGGTTCATTCCATTCGTAAAATCGAGAAAGAAAAATCCAAGGTGTACTCGCTGAGAATTCTCTACAGTGACACCTGCTCGTACATCGCGTTTTTGCAGGGATATGTGTATGATGCATTGGAAACTTTCGTTTCTTGGAAATCATTTAATCCTTCTTTATTATGCGAATCCAGAAGTCTTTCCTCTATCTCGTCTACATTTTCCTTTCAGAAAATTCGAATATTTTCTAGAGTGAGAATGATTTCCTATAGCAAGTGTTCGGTTAACTATCTACATTCGATTAGAAATTAAGAATAAGATGTTAAAAAAATGATTTTTTAAGTACATGGATTGACAGATGCAAGGGAATGAAATTGTCTAAAAGAAGAGAAATTTTGACTAAATCTATAGCAAATAAAATTTATAGAAAATACGATTCTGTATTAAAATCAATCGCAATTAGAATTGGTATTTGATTTTATTACCATTGAATAAAATCCAAGAAAAATTCGAATTCTTAAATAGCCAAACCTCTAATCTCATACAAACAATCTACTTCACAATAAAGAATGGAAAAAGAATTATAAAAATCCTGAAATATAACCAAGTCTTTAACTACATTAACCAATGTCCACATAGTTTGTCCACCAATTTGTCCACAATTGGTCCACGCAAACAAATTTCTATAAGAAGAAATAATGAAGACAATTACCGAAATCTTCAGGTAATTAAATCTGCACTAATTAACTGATCCAAACATACAAACTTCTTCAATAAAAGAAAATAAAAAAAGTTATAGAAACCCCATTAATTTCACACCTATGTATATCTTCCATCATAATCTTTCATCGAAGTCTCCACCACCCTTTGGGACCCCATTCCCTGGCAACCACCCCATTGCCCATCCAGTCACACGAAAGTGGAGAATTTAACCAGTTAGCTGTGGCGCCCCCTTTTGAGAGCGCGCACCTATATGTGTCGCGAAAATCGAGCGATGACGAGTATACTCGTCAATCACAGAGTAAGTGTCGCTATTAAAATATTGGATCAAAAAGATGAGTTTATTTTATAAAATTGACAATTTTATTACTAATATTTACTTATTTGAATAACATCTATTCTCTTATTGGTTAGTCTTTATGTTAGTTTTATTTATCTAAACATCTTGAAATTTGAGAATATATTTAATTTTTCACAAAAATTTAAATAGCCAATTATCACTACTTTTTACGCACGAGGAGTATACTCGTCATGACACAAAATCCTGCTACTTCTTCATGACGAGTATACTCGTCAATCACAGCTAACTGGTTAAATTGAGATGGTCAGAAATCAACCTCTCTTTTTTATTATTATTTAATTGTAATTTATCTGCTGTTAACCTTTTGAGGGTGTTTAGGTTAATTGGTGTTTATTATAGGTGTTTCACGTTTTATATATATTTTGCTAGTGTTGAAGACCGTAAAACGGAGGAGAAATCAAGCTAATAAATATTACGAAGATCATTCGCGTCCTGGAATTAATCCCATGGCGAATGCAAACGGCGCTAGGTCTGCTCTTTTCCGTTTCGTTTCATTCCGTTCCAGCACGTTCCGTTCGTCCAGCGGACATATTAGGCTACCTGAACTAAGTGACCGGCAGCTACGAGATATCTGGGCGTTGATTCGTTCTTAGGAAGCCTCTCTCCCCTAGATTTGCAGGAATCTAATGCCGATATTAAGCGACCGGTCCCCGGGGTTGACGGGGTTCGTTATTCTTCGAAATAGTTAGCCCCCGTCCGCAGCGAGACTCGCATTCCTTCGATAATCGATCGCTGGTCATACGCTGAGATATTCAAGCGGCGATTTGTTGCCGGCCTCTTCCTTTTTCAACGCGTGTCTTCCGCTTTTTCCTTAGGCGGCTGATTCGTTATCAGGTAGCCGCTCGATACAGGCTCGTTTCGGTGTTTCTTTGTTCCATGGGAATATTAATTCGATATGCGTGTTCCTGTATTTTTTCTTTTCTTTTTCTTTTCTGGTGCGAGTGTGGAAGAGTATGCGTTTTATTTTTATTATCTTTCGGGTTTGTTAACTCTTTTCTATCGCCAGAGTTTCATTTTTAAGGCTATTTTTAGTTAGAATAATTTATATTATAATATTTGTTGCTATCTGTTATTTTATTTTGGATATTTATTAATTATTATTGCGTTTCTTCTTTTCTGACGCGAGTGTAGAAGAACATGCTTTTTATTTTTATTATCTTTAGGGTTTATTATTTATTTTTTATCGCCAGAGTTCCTTTTTTAAGTGCATTTTTAGTTAGAATAATTTATATTATTGGTTGCTATCTGTTATTATATTTTTGACATTTATTAATTATTATTACGTTTCTTCTTTTGTGACGCGAGTGTGAAGGAGTATGCCTTTTATTTTTATTATCTTTTGGGTTTGTTACCTATTTTCTATCGCCAGAGTTTCTTTTTTAAGGGTATTTTTAGTTAGGATAATTTATATTATTTGTTGCAATTTGTTATTGTATTTTTGATATTTATTTATTATTCTTGTAAATCTTTCTTCTTTTGTAACACTAGTATGGAGAATAATGCTTTTTATTTATTTTATTTTTCGAGTTTGCTACCTATTTTCTATCGCCGGATTTAATTTGTTAGGGTTTCGTTTAGAATTCTTCGAGATTTTTCTGTCTTTTAAAATAATTGATATTATTTGTTGTTATTTATTATTGTATTTTTAATATGTATTATTTATGTATTTATTATTGTGTTTTTCCTTCTTTTCTGATGCAAGTATGGAGGACTATATATTTTATTTTTATTGTCTTTTATGTTGTTACATATTTTGAATTGTCAGAGATTATTTTTTTGGGAATTTTTTAGGGCCTAGTTCTTTGAGATTTTCTTTATTCTTTGGAATAGTTTATATTATTCATTGCTACTTGTTACTGTATTTTTGATATTTATTATTTAACATCGTGTATCGCTTAAAACTCGGTTGAGAATTATTTTCGAGAATTTCTTAGATTTACTCTCTTTCAATTTAATCAGTTTTCAATTGTTTTGATTTTTATTATTTCTTGCTTTCGTTGCTTAATAGTTAACATCTATTATTCTTTGTATTTACTGCTACCGATTTACTTATTTATTATTCCATAGTTCTATTCATTAGATTATTACTAGGATTTTTGTGGAAATTATTTTTTAGATTTTTGTGGATCTACTTTTCTACAATTTTTCTACTGCTTTGGATTATTTTTTTAACACTTGTTATTATTCGTTATCATATCAGAATCATATTATTACAATAGAATTTACTAGAAATTATTTTCTAATTATCTGTAGATGAACGCCATTATAATCTCTTTGTCTTCTCCACGTTTATTATTTCTTGCTACCTATTTATTATCTATTACAGCGTCTTCTTTCCCTTATACAAGTGGAAATGCAAACTTGATGTACCGCAATACCATTAACTCACGGTTCAAAATGCGGAGGTTGCAAAAGAAGAGAATTTTCTTCGCATTAAGAATCCTGGCAATTTGGAAAAATCCGAGATAAATAATGGAATTGCGTAGCAGAGGGCACGAAATGCAATAAAAATTAGTAAACACGATATTTCATACCATTATCGATACATTAATCATTGTTGGATGCGGTAATCGCTAACGCGGCAATGACTGATGAAGAATGGTTTCCGCTTGCAGGGCATAACCACATCAGAAATCCAAGTGTACCGGGTGCTCTCAGTCAGATCGATAACAAAACCCTTCAATGGTTCGGTGCCACGGTTTCCGCGTCGTTCGAAGATGGAGGACCCATAATGGTGAGTAAATCTACCAAATTCTCTTCATCCACTTTCAAATACCTTTCCCACTGCAATTATACTCCTCAGACTCCTTTTACATCGCGTGACAAATTTTTGAAAATATCGATTGACACCGACGTATATAATTTGTTTTAAAAAAGTAATTTATTTCCTAATATTAAATAAATATTTTATTCAATTATTCAAAAGTAAACGAATATATTAATATATAAAGATAACGCCAAGTATATTTTCTCTCAATTCTTCATTTATTTATTTATTATTTTTTGTAATAAAACTTGACATTGAAATTAAAAATAAAATAATCACATTGTAGTAAAAAGATAATTAAATCGTTTGATAAAAAAATAATTACGTTATTAGATTACTGGGTTATCGGCCTAGTTAGATTATTTGTAGTTGGCGAAATTTATAGCATTTCCCCTAGTAAATAGGGGAAAGGGAAATATATACTACTATATAGGATACGTTCGGTGTTCCCTTTTTATGTTCCAAAGGAGCTTATGAAGGTACAAAGCGGTAGTTACGAATAGTCGAGGGGGTCTTGTGAGAAATTACAGGCGTGTATGTTCTTAGAAGACCGTACCTTCTATTTCAGGAATCGAAAACAAACGAATTCTGGTTTCGTTCTATGTTTCCGCTGGATGTCTAAACGTCTTGCTATTATATCGGACCATATATAGTTACATCGATGGTTGATAGGGTTGTGAAGCTTATCTTGATCAAATAAGCAACGAGAGTGTAAAATAGCGTGTGGAAAGGGTCAGAAAATGTTACAAAATAATTCAAGGAATACACGTACTTTCAGAACCCCGTATAAGACTTTCAAATCACTGAATTTCTCTAGAAAATTATTTTTGATTCTTCCCATAAGTTTTTCGATGGAGTTTTGAGTATATAATTTCTAGACAAAATTCCTTCGGAAAATATTTAACAAAATTCTACAGTCCTACGTGATACAGATTTTTATTTTATTGTATTTAAATTTTAATCACTCGCATAAGTCGAATTTCAGATTTCAGTTTAGAAGAAATAATTTCTTAATTAACCCTTTGTACTCGGCGATCTTTTCGTTGCAGGAACATAGTAATTCGGAGACTTGCTGCCATAAAGTTGACGATATTTTCAAAACGGTAAATAAGAAGTGCAAATTAATAATAAAACGTAGAATTATTTTACCTCGATATTCCATTCCTCGATATTTCGTCGTTGGGAAATTTTAAATTTCCCAGATATTAATTAATAACGATCTTTAGAATATGATTAAATGGCAACTGAGTCGCCTCTCGAGTTCAAAGGGTTAAATTCTCTTCTATTTTCTTTTCTTCTTAATTTCTCAATTTGATTTTCTAATTACGAAATCACAAACTTCCTCAAAAAATTTTTGTATATTCTTTATGTTATTTTTCCATCGTTTTTAAATATACCTGCGTGTATATGCAACTATAGTACAAATGATCCATTCCAGTACGCCATCTTTGCTTCCATAAATGTAAAGTTCACGTTCCAATGAGACGTGCAATGCTAATGTGATCAGGACCTCAGCGTAAGTGCAAAGAACTCCCGTAATCTTTCCATCGATTGCAACAAAAATCCCTAGATTTCCTATGCAACTATTTCGCATATGTCCATAAAAGACCTCATCTTTAGCTTCGTAGACGCAACTCACGCAATTCTGACGAATACCAAATGTAATTTAACCGTAAAGATCAGTTACGATCTTTCCATCAATTGCAACAAAAATCCCTAGGTCTATCGTGCAACTAGCTCATACGTATTCTATTCCAGAAATGCAAAGCTTGCATTCAAATCAGCTGGACAATTGTAATACATTTTACATATCCATTTAAACGTAAAGACCCCTCGCGATTTTTTTGTCACTCATCCAACAAAAGCCCCTACATTTACTATGCAACTATTTTATATGTATCCTATTCGAGCATTCCTTCACTGCTTCCATAGATGCAATACTCGTACTGTAGTCAGACATACATACAATACTAATGCGATCCAGACGTTAGCCCGTAATGGCCCCTTGCAACTTTCTATCGACGGTAACAGAAATCCCTAGATTTACCATGTAACTATCTCACATGTAGTCATTTGGTTCTATATCTGCAACAGACGTGTTGCAATCAAACGTGAGTTTCGAATACGGTATAAATATCAATTTAAACGCAGAGACCTCACAAAGAGTTGCATTACTTCCAACAAAAATTCCTAGATTTACCACCTAGCTATAATTCACGTGTATCTATTCAAAGTTTAAAAATTTCGCTCTATACATGCAACACATCCATTCTCATCGGACATGCAATTCGAATACAATCTAAATATCAATTTGAACTGAAAGATTTCTTGCCATTTTCCATCAATCGCGACAAAAATCCCTAGATTTATCATGTAACTATCTCACACGTATCCTATGCCACGATTGTAAAGCTCGTATTATTAGTCGTGCAATTCTAATACATTCTGAACATGGATATAAACCAAAAAACCTCTCTCAGTTGCCCATCAATCGCAACAAAAACTCCCTAGATTTATCACTTATCTATTTCACACCTATCTCATTCAATGTTCTTCATTTTCCATCCTCAAATGTAACACACGCATTACTAACGTGAGCCGGACACCAGCTTAAGCATAACAAGCTCTAGCTATTTTCCATTAATCACAACAAAAATCCCTAGACATGCCACTTATCTATTTCACACCTATCTCATTGAAAGTTCCTCATTTTCCATCCACAAATGTAACACGCGCATTACTAATATGATCCGGACACCAGCCTAAGCATAACGAGCTCTAGCTACTTTCCGTCAATCCTTATAAAAATCCCTAGATCTGCCACGAACGTAACTATTACACGTGTATCTTTTCGAAGACCCCAACTTTGGTTCTATGCATTGCAACTAGACTTGCCTTTCTAATGCAGTCCAAATATCAATTTAAATCCCAAGACCTCACACGATGTTCCATCAATCGCGGCAAAAAGTCCCCAGATTTACCACGCAGCTATTTTACACGTGTTACACCCATTCGACCATTCTACTACTGCTTCCATAGACGCAACACTCGCACTGCAATCGGACATGCAATGCTAACTCGGTCCGGATATCAATCTGAGCGCGAGGATCTCGGGCCCCGAAGGAGGGTCGGTCCCTTCTTTTCCACCGGGACGCGGCCCCTATGATGTACTGCCGCCCCTTATCTTTACGTGCGTTGCACTTGGGTCTATCCTGTACGCATGTGCGGATGCACATCACGCGCGACTGCGGTGCGCCGTCGGGATGATTGAAGGGAAGGGAAAAAGGAAAAAGCCGCAGGACCGACTGCCCATTTTTCGACCAGTGAATTTCCAGGGTTTGTTTAGTGCTTTATAATTGGATCCAGAACGCTGGTTATTCTATTCCACTACTAGTTACGTGTACTCTGGACTTCTAGAGACTACTTGTGCGGCATTTGTTCCTTTGAAATTGTTTTTTAATCGTATTGAAATTTATTTTTATTTTTGTCCTTTTTATTTCCTATTAGGATTGGCGTGCATGTTTGAATATTTGGAATCGATTTGTCGTACGTTTTTACTTTGGTATGAGATATTCATGAATTTCAAAATAAATAGGTTTTTTAATATCAATGTGATATTGGAATTTTCTATTCCTGTTTTATTCGAATCTCTTTCGGTCAATCTCTTATGAACGAAAAACGAGGTAACGGTACTCAGAATATACAGGATGGTGGACAATTGGTGATTTATCTTAGCAGAGATGATTCTACACGAAAAAATAAATCGATAATATAGAATGACATTTTTGCATAGCAATCCTCAGTTTCGAGAAAATCGACTTTACATATTCGTCGGGGCTGCATGCGTTTGATTATGTTTTCACTTAGCAGATCTCGCTGTAAATTACTGTCTTCATAAATCTATTACAAATCTATCCAACAAATTTGTCGTGTTCATTATATTAAAAAATAAATCTAATAATAATCCAATAATAAATCTTAAGTAGAGACGTTATCAATGCCCACCCAACAAATATTTAAACGCGATTTTCTCGAAAACAGAGCCTCGTAGCAGAAAATGTTATTCCACATTTTCGACGTATTTTTTCACGAAGATTCGTCCTCTGTCCAATTATACCATTAATTATCAATCTCCTTGTATAATAAACTGCTAGAAACACGACCTAAGCGAAAATATATGTATATGAAAGTAACCAAATTTTTCCCACTGTGTCTATCGACATACATTCGCAATCGTGAATCAAGACATCCTTCGAGAAGAAATTTGTCTCGATCACTCTTCTCCCGAACAAAGTACTCGGTGACACACTTTTACCAGGGGACAGAATCGTTCCACCGTTGGTGATACCGTATCCGAGATGACTAAATGCAGCTCTCGGACAATTCGTTCCTCGAATTCGGATTCCTCGTAGAGAAATCGGCGGTATCAGGCCGCGCAACACGGGCCCCCATAAATAAGGAGCTGTTCTCCTACGTGAGAGACGTATTAGCGACGATTATCGTTCCCATGCTCGCGTAATTTTCGCATAGCGAAACGTCGACGCGACATTCTCATCCACCCCTGGCCCCTCCCCGGTATTATGCGGGAATTATCTACTTACTCCAGAATGCGAGTGCACGTTCCACGGTAAATGCCACGTCGCTTTTTCTCTCTCCTCGCTTTCTCCGCCCGGACACTCGTGATACGCGAATTAAAGATAAGCGATTATCTGGATGGATATACCTGCCTCTGAGTCTACGTGTCTGTGCACGCGTGTATGTTGGTAAGAGATTGGGATTTTGGTGTAATTGTTCGTTAAAATGGTTACTCTGACCGAGATGGTGATGAAAGTTCACGTTTGAAAGGGTTTGCCAGTGTTGGGAGTGATTCGATGTTGAATTATTTATTTATTTGTTTATATACAATTAACGGGTAGTCCCATTAGTGTACGTTTGTAAATTTAACAAGTTCTATATTTTATTTTGAGAAATCCATCCTCACTTTTAGTAACCTCCATAGAACAAGGATAATTTTAGGACAAATTTTATTGTATTCTAAATTGTTATTTAAAAAATTTTTGCGATGAAATAATTGTATAACGAATCATAAAATTTGTAATAGTATAGAAAGAAATTAACCTCGGTTTATATTCTTCTTCTATAATTTTCATCTATTTATGTGAAATAGGGTGTGTTCCTTTTGAAAATGGAAAGATATTTCTATTCCTTTCATACATTCAAATCTGGTGCTAACAACTGCCTATCATGTTATATTTAGCAGATAAATCTATATAAAATATCACTTTCTCCTATATTTATACAAGTATTCTAATAAAATATTGCAATATAATTCCTTCTCAATATTTATTTATTTGTATATAATTAGCGGGTAGCTCCATTAGTGTACATTTGTAGATTTAACAAGGTCTATGCAGAGGACATTACATATAAGAAACGTTACATATCAAATATGAATGAAGAAGTGACAGTATAAATTAAACATATTTAGATAATAGTTTATGAAAGAAATTGACAGATACAGTGAAGAAATCTAGCTCGACACTGGTCCTTCCTGCAAATTCTGTTTACAGGGTCGGTATTGGTGTATCTGGAAGTATATTTGCAAGGCAGGAATGATCGCAATGACCTCAGTGATGTAGCAGGCGAATAAAAGTTGATAGAGGAAATTAGTGCGGAGCAATTAATGACGTCGTTAATTAATTTAAATAAGAATAGTAGATCGAAAATCGTCCTACGAGCTTCAAGAGATTTCAGGTTTAGTCTTTTTAAGATTAGTTCATAATCGTGATCGTTAAAGTCCATTCTGTGCCCGGATTTATAAGCTGCAGACCTCAGAAATTTACGTTGAATTCTTTCTATGCTAATTTTATATTTAATGAGATTAGGAGACCATATTGTGGAGGCATATTGAAGACGTGATCTGACGAGAGAGCAATAGAGTAGTTCGATGCATTGGATATTATTGAAGGTCGTAGCACGTTATGATATTTCTAGGGATTTTTTAACACCAAAAGTACGCATTAAGTGAAAATGACTGATCTCAGAATTTTCATTCTTGCAATTACTAAAAATATATATCTGCTCCTAGAAAAATGTATGTCCACTTAGATTGAGATAGAATTGTAATTAATATATTTACTTATATTCATCGTACCATTGAAATTACTATTATTTATGCCCGCTATATTTAGGTACCCATTAAATATCCTTGATGATGAAAGATTGACGAAGTTGAAATTTTGTAGGTTTGTACGTGTCTCACGTAGAATGATTAAAGCGATATTTATATAGCTATAGTGCGTTCGAGAAAATAAGGCACATCGTGTTTACATTCTCACTGCTGAAAACTATGATCGCTGATCTTCACCATCATAGGCCAATAGCAGTCACTGCCTGTGATCATGTGAGTATTAGTGGAGTTGATCAGCCGTGAAGATGTAAACAGGCTTTGCCTTCTTTTCTCGAACGCACAGTACCTTTAAACAGGACACCCTGTACACCAGACGCTCTTAGATACAACCATACCAATTTTAACACACACCTTTTTCATTAGCTATTCATTTCTCCTAGCTAGTTAGTCGACATACCCTCCGGCAGTAGCGATTTGAATACATGAAATCCACTCGTACATTAGTCAATAACCAGGTCAAGCATCGATACTCTCAACGCCGGAGAACCAACGATGTTTAATTTTTCTCCCGCACTGGAAAAAAGATTCGATTACAGGAGGTTAACTCTAACGCGTAATTGACGTTTGGAAGAAGCAGCTCGCCCGGTAGGTAAATTACAGCTCGTTGGCAGTCACTCGCCGGCGAATTGCATAATTCCCCTGCTCGCACGATCGCCGATATCATCGTACGGTCACGCCTGTCAAACAGAAGCGTGTATTCACGCCGCAACGTTAATACCAGTTCCACGGTGCCTTCGTTCTTGCCCGATGCATCAGAGTGAATTACTCGCACCGAGAAAACCGGCGTCCTGCAGCGCTCCACGGTAGTTTGGTCCCGCGATGCGCGGACCATGGAGAGACGCCCCGACACTAGCTCCCCCACCGAACGCTCCGCCATTCATTACCGACGCGTATAACCCTCGTCGAAGCTTTCAACGACGCGTATCGAACGGTTCGCGATTTGTTCGCGATATTCTATAAGAAGCACGGCGATATGTCTGCTGGACGTGCGTCCGCGTTTTTTCCCTTTCATCCCATGCGTGCACGACGATGGTTATCGATCTTCGTCCGCTAGGAATTGGCGGGAAATTGAAACGGAACGAGCTCGAACGTTGCGCGTATTTATATAGATACATGCCAGTTGTATTTCTGGAATGGTAATTTAGGAAGATCGTCGTTGCGGATTTTATTGAGGGTGTTTTGTTAGGGAGAAGTCGGATCGGTGTTTTTATTGGGAAGTGGAGAGTTTGTTGGTGAAACGTGTGGTGGTTTGAGGTACGTGATATGGTATGTTCTTAAGTTCTCGAGAGTGGAATGAGTGGAATGCAGGTACCTGAAATATCTAGAGCAGAAATCAATAATAAATAAATGAAAACCTAATTGGGAAACGAGAAATGAGAGAAGAGAAATAAAAGTCCCAATGAACAGCGAAACGAAAGCATGATGAAATGAAAACCAAACAAATGAAACAATAAACCCAACGATGAGATAATTAGGAGATAGAGGAAATAAAAACCCCGACGAATAATGGAATAAAAGAATGAACCAAATAAAACAAAATGAAAACCCAACAAGTGAGACAGAAAAACAAATTCAAGAAAAACAGCAGGCAAAACCAATAACGAAAAAAACAATTTATGGAATTCTGTATAAAAGAAAAAAAACTATAATAATTAATTAAAAAATTATTATTAAACTTTTTCTGAAGGTCAGAGCGTGGGTGAGTGGACAGTGGTCATCGACTACCCCAAGGGTCCAGTCAATGACCATTGGCCATCTCCAGTCATCAATCCCTCCCCCCCCCTTGGGGCAGAAATTTAGATGTGATCACTGTGAAATCGAAACGAGAAATGAGTTATTACTGCGTTCGCGCGGCCTTTTTATAGCCCCCGATGGGCCGAAGATCCACGAAAAATCACGATCGTTGCCGATTTTGTGAATAATTACTTTTCTCCTATAATAATATCAAATTTAATGATTTTTTCGTGTCTACCATAAATTTATGATTCGTGCAATTTATTAACAATAATTTTTATAATTTTTATATTTTTTTTATATACTATATAAAATAAGTTTCCATGATATATATATGTCGATATATTTTTATTTCCTTTGCATGTGGGAGTGTTTTATTATTTATAGAGTATATATTTTATTACTTACATAATAAGAAAGATCAGGTTAATTAAGTGTCATTAATTAAATCACGATTAATTATAATACTGTGATAGTAATGTTATAAAAATGACTTTGTGAATTGAAGAATTTTATTATACATGTATTATAGTATATTATACTAAATAATATACTTATTATGATACGGTTCAAGTCAATTTAAAGAACATAGATGTACCTCAAACAAATATAATAAAGCGCCTAAACATACAGCGAGATACAAAGCTAACATAGAAAGAACACATACAAAAAGAAGAAAAAATAGAGCAAGTAAAGACAAATAGAAGATAAGTGTGTTGGCTTACAGACAAATATCCACAACTAAATTCTGGAAATGAACTTCTCGTATACAAAATGGAGCCCATTTAGCATATAGATTTGAGGAACAGCATCTAACAACTGCATAAAAATAATTGTTGTTAATGCATTGTCGTTGTCAACTGTCAACGTTATTGTCAAAAAAAATTGTCAATGCATCAAGATACATTCGGATATAGAACTCTGGAAATTAAAATAATTAAAGAAAAAATTGAAATCTCCTCGGAAAGATACAGGCCCCGTTTGGACAGGCACCCAAACAATCCAACAAACAAGAAGTCCGCATAAAACACACAAAAATTATCTAGCGTGGTGACCACAGTGTAGCTAGCTCACATTTAGGTATGATTCCTTGGAAGAGTACTTTCTTGTTAAAGTAATCAAAGCGACAAAATAATTTTAATAATAAATAATATTAATTAATAATAGCGTTTCCTGAAACAAATTGTAAACTAACTGGGGGATGAAATTCTATGAAAGTGACAAAATAATTTACCTAATGTTTCCTTAAACGAATTGTAAATTAACTGGAAGATGGAGTTAAAAAAGGAAAAAATATTAGAATTTGTATATATTTAAATTAGATAAATAGTAATTTATCTGAAACTTTTAATCTTCCTAATATCAATATCGAATTCTGACACTATGTACCGGGTGTTAACTATTATTACACGTGTATATAAATAAATTAGACGGAGGAATAAATGTATTGTATTGTACTAAATTATAGAATAAATACGTCGACTAAAATTTCAGTTTGATTTAAATATGCTTGCAGTTAATACAAAGCACACATATATTGTCTGCAGTTGACCACTGTACCCTACTCGCTATCATGGAGGTTAATCAACTGGCACAGTTTATTATCATTAAGCATATATGTAATTTATCCATGTTCCTCTATGAGTGTCACACAAAATTCCATATTAAATACGTCTCTTCAAATAATTTCTAATAAATATGTCCAACGATCAGTTATGGCGATCTTCGCGTTTAAGTCTTGTTAAACGATCAATAATTGACACTCAAACAGTGAGCATTAGTTAAACAAACACACGACACACTATAGTCTTTCTGCTATTGGATAACGTAATTCAATTTTACACCTCATTTTTCATTCTTAAGAGGGAACAAAAATATTATTTTACAATAAATTACAAAAAAAATTATATTATTCTTTATAAATTTTTTAATTTAAATATTACAGAAAAATATTTTCACTTTTACGATATTAACGCAGTTATAAAAATTTAATTCGCGTAAAATTGAAAAATTAATTTTGATTAATTAATAATTTTGTTTATTATGCCACTGACAAGTATGAAAACAATTTTCTATTCGTAACGACACTTTGCAGAAACGTATACTATGAAAACTTAGTATATATTATATAATTTTTATAATATATTCATTATCGTATGCTTCCATGTAGTCCCCACAGGATAAGTATAAACATATATTATGACACATATATTTAGTTTCTTTTCTTTTCATAAACATACGATAAGTACCAGTTCTATTATTTTGATTAAATTTCTAAAACAAGAAAAAATGTGAAATGCTGTTAATTTTCTAGTATATCATTAAGAAAGGGTCAGTTGATATGGCACACATAAAAATACTGTAACAAAAAGGAATTTAATCTAACGTTAAATTGCGTCAACCATAACTGGAAACAATATTAAATTTATTATCGAGTAGTATCATTCATAAATAAATTATTAATATTCCTATTTTATTATTTGCTTCAAAATAACACGAATATATAAAATAACGTTATCAGAAATATGTCTGCACATAAGGATGAATATGTTAATCACGGAAACACACGAACTCTGATGTTGAAATAAATAAATTCCATCGCACAGTAGACGAAGAAATGCCAAACATAATTGAAATTCGATTCCCAGGGATGGTCGCAATAATCGAAGAGGCGAAATACCATGGGAGAGTATAATATTCGCATTTTTCACCCGTGTTGCCGAAGAAACTTTTAATTTTGGAATTCAGGCAATTAATAAAGAAATTAAATGGGTATATCGAAAGAAGGATCGATCGGGGCTTAAATCGTACAATTTCGGTTAATTAACGAGCCCATGGACGTAGGGCTGATCCTTGTCTTTCGGCACACATCAAACTCGCAGGTAGACGTCACCGGTACGTGACGCGAATGATCATTGTCCGGCCATATCGTTTTAGCGCCATAGTCGACGTGTCGAAGCATTCGGCTGGATTACGCATGAACCTCACGTATCCACCTCCGGTCGTAAAAGGAGACAGGACGGGCTTCTACTCGGTCACACTATTAATTAACAAAAACTTGAATCTCTATATAAATACCGTTCCCGAAATTCCCCGCGTGGTAACTTTATACCGAACCCCCGAAAATTCTTGGCTCTTCATCGTGTTCTGTCTCGGGAGAAATATCGTGGCTAATTTGGAAATTAGCGTTTGGACATTGCAGCTTCTTTCGGCTTTGAATTCTTCTACTTAACTCGAATGTTATTTTTGCCTTTTTCAGATGTTGCAATTTTGGAATTCTTGTGCTTTATTCGAATGTTAATTTTTTTTCTTCTAGATATTGCAAATTTGGAATTCTTCTGCTTTGTTCAAATATTAATTTTTTTCCTTTTTGAAATGTAGCAATTTTGGAATTTTTGTGCTTTATTCGAATGTCAATTTCTTTCCTTTTTGGGATGTCGCAATTTTGGAATTTTTGTGCTTTATTCGAATGTCAATTTTTTCCTTTTTGAGATGTCGCAATTTTGGAATTTTTGTGCTTTATTCCATCGTTAATTTTTTCTTTTTGAAATGTTGCAAATTTGGAATTCTTGTGCTTTATTTGATAGTTAATTTTTTCTTTTTGAAATGATGCAAATTTGGGATTCTTGAGCTTTATTTGATCGTTAATTTCTTCTTTTTAAAATGTTGCAAATTTGGAATTCTTGTGCTTTATTGGATAGTTAATTTTTTCTTTTCGAGATGTTGCAAATTTGGAATTCTTGTGCTTTATTGGATAGTTAATTTTTTCTTTTCGAGATGTTGCAAATTTGGAATTCTTGTGCTTTATTCGATCGTTAATTTTTTCTGTTTGAAATGTGGCAATTTTGGAATTCTTGTGCTTTATTCGAATGTTAATTTTTTCCTTTTTGAGAGGTCGCAATTTTAGAATTATTCTGCTTTATTCAAATATTAATTTTTTTCCTTTTGAGATGTCGTAATTTTGGAATTCTTGTGCTTTATTTGAACGTTAATTTTTTCTTTGTTCTTCGGTTTTCGTTTTCCTTTTTTCCTTTTTTCTTTGAGATGTCAAATTTGAAAATCCATTTGTGTGGTATTATTTTAGTAACTGGATATTGTATTTCCTTTTCCATATATTTTCTTCCCTTTTTAATTCTAATAAAATTAATATTTTGAAAATTCATCGCTTGTAATAGAATCGAATGAAATAGAATTATAGTCATTATTGGTTATCACATATATCTCGTTTATATATTTTCATGAAAAAGACTCGATTTCCTTCTTAATTACAATGGAATATTAAATCTCTTCAGCATTTCTGCTGAATGATAATATAACATGAAAAATAAAAATTTCCAATAAATTTGAAAAAATTCATCATAGATTCTCATTTCTTTGTATGATAATTTGATTCAGTTTCTACACAACGTTATATATTCATTTAATTATTAATTAATTTATTTAACGTTTCAATTCCACGAAGCTACATCGAAACGGAAAAATGGCGTATCGAGTTAATTCAACACTTCCTGTTTTCTTTCTTAAATAAACTGCCCTTGTATTTTCATTTACCATTTGACTGTCGTTGCACGGTTTTTGCAACTGTCCAATTCAGCGATGCTTCTTCATTCCTTTCTTCCGCATCGTACTTCTGATCTCTTTCGCGATCCGCCGACGTTTCGAAGATACAGCTCCTTGATTGCTGCCAGATGTTTCGCGCTTCCGACCTTTCTCTCTTTTCTCCTTTCTCCAAATAAGAGAATCGTGCTTTTTTCCCATGCTTCAGACGAATCTTTGTCAGAGCAGACCGTGCACCGACGAAACGTTGAATATGTGGCCAAAAAGGTGGAGAGATTTTATTGTTCCCTCCCGTGCGATACAAAAACTGGAATATCGCGATAATTCCAGCACAGAGTTAAAGAAAAATACAAATTTTATTCATGAAAAGTAAATAAATCAATAAAATACAATTTTCTAATCGTAGTTTTAGTTTTTTAATATTGTAGTTCTATAGTTCACAGATAACTTTTGATCACATCAGAAATTAGAAAATTTTCAAAGATTAAAAAAAGAATTTAAAGAAAATTTTTTGAATAAAAAGATATTAACGATAATTTGATGAAAATAATAAAATTATTACTCACATGATATATGCAGCATTTCACCAAATAGATAAAAATATCACATAGAATATTCCTTCATGAGAAGTTGGTAAAATAATAACAAGAATCTATCACCATTTCATATATATATATATATATATAAAAATTCAAATTTCGATAATTCCGACATTCCTCTTCTCCAAAAGCCAAGATTAAATAAAAGAAAGCGAAGTGTGCACAAAAGCCTGTCGAAATTCAATCGATCCTCTTCCTCGACGTCCGGTACAAGAACCGCAACAGCAAACATCGACAAGAAATTTCAAACCGAGCGAATTGAATCGTAAGATGTCAATCCCTGCCAAATACAAAGATTCCAACGCGGCAATTTTAATAGCTCCATAAAAATTCGTCTCACCCCATGAACTAAATCGCGAAGCTTTAACTCAAACGTTGGAAAAAACACGCGATCTCTCGTATTTGCCGCCATGAAAACCGACCCAGAAACCGCGAGCGCGTCCCTGTCTTCAAAGAAAGCGCGCGCAATTTAAAACACATAAATTACAAGCGCAATAACAAGCTCAACAACACGTCCGGGGAAAAAAAGGAAGCAGCCGAAAAACCGATCTTTATTAATACGTTACGTGGCGAGATAAAAAGAGCTGGGAGAAGAAAAGGTTTCTTTTTCCATTGGACCGGCCAGAATGGCGGCACGCTTCACCTACTTTCCACGCGGGGCGCAACTCGCGGCCATTGCAAAACGAACGCGACGACAGCGCCGCGGAGACAATGACGGTCGGGCAAAAAAGCCACAGGCGGAGGAAAGAAAGCACGGGACGGCAAAAACCGTGCACGTACACGGTCCACGGGGTCCGAGGGAACAATCGGCAACGATAAAATACGACGGGACCCTCGCGATAAAGCCACGTCGTCGCGGGTCCTCGCGGGGAATCCTCCATGGCAAAAACGCATCGATTAAAAGCCGGAGCGGACGATGTCCGGCCCAAAAGGCAACCATCGACCCCGTCGACCCAGCCTGAGAGCAGAATCTTGTACGAAATTCGTGTTCCCTTTCCGGTTTCATGGAAATTTCTCCGCGATGGCGTAGGTGAGCCCCGATTTAGGAGACGAGTTTTCGAGGTTAGAAATTGATGGCTTGGGTCGGGTTTTGACACGTTGGGAGGTCTTGGATATGGGGATACTGTATAGAAATCATTGTAAGAGGCATGGGGATTAATTTTGGAGCTAGTGAATTTTTATCGTAGTAGAGGTTAGGTTTCGCGATTGGATTCTTTGGTAAGTCGTGTCTGATGTCTCTTTAGGTGAATAATTACGAAGATCTGTGTAGGAATTTTACCTAATCCTGTTAATATTAAAAAATCAATAATACATTTGATTTATTGGATAAAATTTTAAATTTATTAAATTTCTATTTATTAATGGTGAAAAGAATAAAATTATAATTGAGGAAATTAAACCTAAAACTCCTCCTAATTTATTAAGAATTGATCGTAAAATTGAATAAGCAAATAATAAATATCATTCTGATTTAATATGAAGAGGAGTAATTATTGAATTTGCTATTCTAAAATTATCAGGATCTCCAAAATAATATGGATATTAAAAATTTATAAATATAAAAATTGATTGTAAACAACTGTTGGGAAAGAGCGTTATTTTTGCGCAACTAGTTTCCATAATATTTATTTAATAGAAATTAAATTACCGAATTGAATTTTCAGTGATTCTAAATTTCTAATGCGATGCAGTTCAACTTACTGTCTTTCTTTTCCCCTATTCGAGTATTAAAAGAAATTAGATTATAAATATCACGAAGTTGCGAGGAGCATTTTCTCTCATGCACTGTAGAAAGTTGTTTAAACAAGACATAGAAAATTTATCAATTTGTCGTACCTTCAACCTGGAAAC
This sequence comes from Eufriesea mexicana, assembly GCF_001483705.2. Lineage (NCBI taxonomy): Eukaryota > Metazoa > Arthropoda > Insecta > Hymenoptera > Apidae > Eufriesea > Eufriesea mexicana. The sequence goes on along the minus strand of NW_016908540.1, from coordinate 1,888,183 downwards.
ATTATCTACACAAAGAAGAATAGCTGACCATAGTTTTATCTTTAATTTAATTAATAATCACATCGATTGCTCCTCTCTTCTTACGCAAATTAATTTCTACGTGCCAGGACGTGTATCGAGATCTAGAGCAGGTTTTCATATACATATATCCAGATCTACATATGGATCAATTAATCCAATTTATCGTATTATTACTGACTCAAACACTCTTTATAATCGTATAGATTTTCTTATGGGTCTTTACAAACTTTCAAGAGACAATTACGGATGATTATCGATTAAAGCTATTCCTCCTGAACAAAGCGTTTATAAGCACGTCCCTTCGGTGTTATATTATGTATAATTTGTTTACTTTCCTTCTATACGTGAAATTTTATGTAAATGGGCTACGGTCCGTTTATGAATAAAATAATAATAATAATAATTAAAACCTTGTTGAACTATCTTTCAGTACCTGTTCTATTATTTTGATTAAATTTCTAAAAAAGGAAAAAAATGTAAAGTGCTGTTAATTTTCCAGTATATCATTAAGAAAGGGTCAGTTGATATGGCACACATTGCATTAGCCTCAAGAAGCACTGAAAATTGTATGTTACGGTATATTAAGTCACGTACTGAATGTACCCCTTCTAAATAATAATATTAATAAAACATTAATTGGACTTTATTTTACCAAATATTGCGTTTCCTGTTAGAATTTCGAATGAGTTTATTTTTTAACTAAAGATTTCTCGATTTAACATAACTTTTCCATCCGTTTTACCACTCTTCCTCTACATCGATCTCAAGTTAAATATTCTCGTTGAAAATAGATTTCAGGTACCTTAAAACTCTCAAATCATCGTGATACCTTTCCCCAACAAATGACCCAAGACCCTCTCTCCAACGAGAGCAGTTTTTACCCCTGAAATAAGGAACGAGTGGATCAGAACCCACCCGAGGAGCAAAATCCTGTGTGAAAAATTCGCGTGCCCTTTCTCTTCGACCTTCTGCTCATACGCGGTTCATCCTTCTGCAAGAACGTCCCTTTTGGGGATCAGAATGGTAGCCTAGGCCCTGAAACTGGCGGGATCGATGGGACCAAGGTAGATCGAACGTTTGTCGGCCGGCAGAATGGAAATACCATTGTCAGACGGAATCGACGGGACAATGTTTGAGAAATTCTCGTGGTCGCGCGAGAGATACTGTGAGAAGCGGTTGATCATTCTGTCTTCTGGCTCCCCGAGAGGGTGTGTGGACGTTGCTCCTCTTCTTCTCTTTTCCGTCGGTTTTGTCTCGTGGTAGGTACGTGTTGCTGGCCGATTGCTGCGATCTCCTGTTCCCTTTCTTGCTGGAATTTCGTTGCGGTTTCGCTCGGAATCATATGGCTGTGCGGTTGCAGCGGAATTAAGTGGATGTTGGTGACGATTTATGATAGACGCTTCGACGCTGGATTTTATTCTGTGAGAACGGTGGCAGGGTGAAAGGATCCAGAGATATTTTTCTCTCCGGGTATATGTAAAAAAGAAGACATTGGAAATAATTGGGATTGCCTTTTAATGGATCGGTTTTTAGACTCGCTGAAAATTTAGGATTTCATGCAGCGTTCTTGTGCCTCTGCTGAGTGAGGATTTCGCAGGTTCTCGTGCTGGATAATGAATCGATGGGAATGATGAATGCATTCTACGAGTGAGTCGTAACTCGTTATAGTTCGTGATAAAGTTTATCGTAATTTATGACAACGAGTTATTTAAATAGGACTAAGGTGTGGTAATGGTTGACATAGATTTTTGAATATATATTTGTTAATATAATAAAGGAGCTAGAATTTAGGATTTCTTATTTAGTGTTCAAAAAATATCATCAGCCTTATAGCAGAAAATTTTTCAACTCGTACCCTTCTTTAGCTAAAAAATCGTCGATCGCAAAGGATTAAACTGTGTGGAGCTGGCTAATGGTGGAATTTGGAAAATTTTTACGGGAAGAGAACTGTCTTTTCTTCTTCTTCGAAGATTGTTAATTCTATGACGAATAAGCGTGGTAATGGTTGACATAGATTTTTGAGTATATATGTGTTGATAGAATAAAGGAGAAAGAATTTAAATTGAGATGGTCAGAAATCTCTCTTTTCCATTATTATTTAATTATAATTTATTTCGTGTTAACCTTTTAGGGGTGTTTTATACTTTTCGTATTAGGTTAATGGGTGTTTGTTATGTTTTGCCAGCGTTCAAAATAGTAAAACGGAGGAGAAATCAATCTCTCTTTTTTATTATTATTTAATTGTAATTTATTTCGTGTTAACCTTTTGTGGTAATGGTTAACATAGATTTTGAATATACATGTGTTGATATGATAAAGGAGTGGTGTCTGTAAGAAAGGGATGAGTGGGACAAGTATGCATGGGGTGCTAATATCTAATGGATTCAAGTTATCGTGATAAATGAGTATGCGTGTAATGATCGAGGTGTTGTGTGAATTGTGTATGTTCATGTAATGTATGAAAGTAGAAAGAATAATCCAGAGAGATTAAGCATAGGTCAGTTTTAATTGAGTTGTAATAGTGAAAATAGATGTGTGCATGTGATTGCGAGAAATTAATTAGATTTATACTTAGTATTTTTGTTTGATCACTTTTGTAATTAAAGAAAGAATTGTTCTTATTGTTATTGATATTTCATTTGTGAGCATGTGATTGCGAGAAATTAATTAGATTTATACTTAGTATTTGTGTTTGATCATTTTTGTAATTAAAGAAAGAATTGTTCTTATTGTTATTGATATTTCACCCACAACTAACAAAGGGGAAAATGACATTGTGAATATTTAAAATAGCAAGAATAAATATTAATATAAAATAGCAAATAATTTAGATTGTTTTTTAATAGAACTGTGTTTCTAAATTATTAAAAATTAAAAATTGGACCTTGCCATTAAATAAATATTCGTGAAGACTGTATATGTAATATTGGATCAAAATAACACTTAAAATTTACTAGATAAATTATAATTTCTTATTGTAGTTTGTATTAAAAATTGTAGCCAGAAGCAAATATATAAAGAACAAGGATAAAATGGCATTGATATTTTAGTATTTCAATTGTTGAGAAGAATAAATATGATTATTAATTTCGAGGAAAAATTATGTCACAGAAAAATGATTAAATAAATATGGGACTAAGAATGAGATTCGATTGGACACGAATAGTATAATTTTATTTATACGTCGAATATTCCTTTTGGGCAGGTTGCTACCAAGAAGGAGGAGCCAAAGTAGAATGGCACTGTGGATATTTAAAATAGCAATAATAAATATTAATATAAAATAGCAAATAACTTAGATTGTTTTTTAACAGAATTGTGTTTCTAAATTATTAAAAATTAAAAATTGGAACTTGCCATTACATAAATATTTGTGAAGACTGTATATGTAATATTGGATCAAAATAACACTTAAAATTTACTGGATAAATTATAATTTCTTATTGTAGTTTGTATTAAAAATTGTAGCAAAAAGCAAATATATAGGGAACAAAGATAAAATGGCATTGAGAAAAATAAATATAGTTTTGTTAATTTCGAGGAAAAATTATGTCACAGAAAAATGATTATGGGACAAAGAATGAGATTCGATTGGACGCGAATAGCATAATTTTATTTATACGTCGAATATTCCTTTTGGGCAGGTTGCTATCGAGAAGGAAGAGCCAAAGTAGAATAATGCAAGAGACGGGGACAATGCGCATTCCAGTCGTATGTTTTGTCGACGGGACAAATTGCAACGTCCATTAAACGCTCGCTTTTTATCGCGAGGGCCGGGTTTTGGTGCCTTTAAGGTCGTTTTCACGAGTCAGCTGCCTCACCGATTCTAATTACGATTAGTATCCCTTCAACAAAGGCGCATGAGTGGAATGATTTATAATTCAGCGTGTAATATCGCATTTTCATTATACAATCCCTCAAAAAAATGGAAAGAAATCACAATTAGCATGGTTCATAATTCTTGACATTCTTGGCTAATTATTTTAGTGTCATCTTGTCCGAATTTGTGTAATAAAAAATATGGATTTCAATTTAAAAATTTGGACGTAAATAATAGGTATCGTACATATTTGTTTGTTGGTTGCAAATAATTTTGGTTTGCAAGATTTATTGTTTCATCTATATATTTTACGATATATACATGTTTTCACATAGATCCTTATTCATATTACATATATAGACAGATCTTTTAATCATTTTTATAGGACATAGGTATGAGAAATATAAAACTTCTGAAAGTATAAAATATAAATAAATACAGAATATTACTCATAAATGAATTAAAAACTTTTAATTACTTTTGATCAAATTAATTTTTTTTAATTAAAATCTTTGCATAGTGAGAATACATCCAATTATTAAATATATAACAAATTATAAATTAGTATACAATGTAACTCGCAAATAAATTAAAAAAATTTAATTACTTTTCATTAAATTAATTTTTTTAAATTCATTGGCATAGTGAAAGTCCATCAAATTATTAAATATATAACAAATTACCTAAAAAGTGACACAAAGCTATGAATAATAATAGCGAATATACATCCATAAAAAGGAGACCAATTAAAATAAAAATACTTTAATGCAAGGGTAATTAAATTCACACGAAATACTTCACATACATTTAAATACACGTAAAATAATTCATTAATACTCCTCTTCTTAATACAACACGTATACCAATACATGTACATAAAACACACATGTACACGCATACTTAAATACACACAGGAAACTAATAACAAACCTCGAATAACAAATTACGAATTATCCACTTCAGATTTCGAATTTCGTCCATTGAACGACTACGAGGCTCTCACAAACCCACCCCCACTCTTTCTCCCATCCACGACTGCTCAAACACCTTCCCATTACCAAAAGCATGCAGAAGCAAAGCAAAAGGACCGAGCTGGTACAAGCAGCCTCTCTTTGTCCCGGATATTGGCCACCGGACCCTTACAAGCCTGCCCATAATGTAACCCATTGCTCGGCCATCAAACGTAACACGCCGCGGCCATAGGGGGCGCGATAACTCACACCTTTCTCCTCGCGAATCTGAAATATCGCACCCGGTATTCGCGACATCGAAACGCATTCGCAGAACCCGAAGACGACCCTCCGCCTCGTGTCTCTCCCATCTTGCGACGGATCCTCCGGCAACCGCCCCGTCGGGACGCGAATTTCCGAGCAGCCCCCGTGTGCGCGCGGTGTATAAATAAAGGCAGTGACTCATTGTCAGTGCGAGGTGAGTCAACGTACGAAACCGAAGCGAACGCGAAACGCGTCTTCCGTGCTGTCCTCTCCGCTCCGTCCGGTGGCCGCCGCGCGTAAATATCCGTCCGTGGCTCGTCGCTCTGTTATCCTGTCACAGGGCAGAGCTCCCGGTTCCAAGGCGAAGCCAGGTGAAAATATGGCCCTGGAGAGCAGGGACAAATTTAGCCGGGATATTTCATTCGGCCACCGGCTGCCGCTGCACTCTCTGTTCGTCTTCTTTCCAGTTTTTACAAGAGGATTCGGATGGTCCGGAGGTGTGTAGAGGTGCTTTGTGTTTCGCGTGGCGAATTACTCCAGTACTCGGTTGCATGTTATCTTTCCTCATGTTTTATGTTCTACGGGGTTTCTAAATTGACAACTAAGCTGTGCAGCGGATTAAATAGAAATATGGTAGATCGAATCGAAAACTGGGTTTTGCTGAAGGATTAGGTTGATTCAAACGTAGACTAAGCTCAAAATTGAATGTAATTGAAGATCAAAGTTAATTCGAACCTAACCTAAATGGAATTGACACCCAATTTGAACTAAATGTGACTGTGTATATAACTGTGTAAATATAACTGAAACCCAATCCGAATCTGAGTTCTAGGCAAAACTGTTAGATTAAACAGAACCTAACCTAGACAAAACTGAAAACCAACCTGATCCAAACCTAACCATCGAAATGGAAGCTGAGAGCGACTGGAACCAAAAACTGACTCAAATCTGAGTATAATCGCCTAAACCTAACCTCAAAAATCTGAACTTAACTCAAACCTAACCATGGAAACTTGGATCTGGTCCAAATCGACAGTTAAATCTGACCCAAACCTAACCTAACCATAGAAACCCAGAACTAACCTCAATTAAAATTGGAAATCAACGCTAAGAGCGACTTGAACCCAAAGCTAACTCAAATCCGAATATAATCATCTAAACCTAACCTCGAAATTCCGAACTTAGCTCAAACTTAACCATGGAAACTTGGACCTAGTCCAAATCGACAGTTAAATCTGACCCAAACCTAACCTAACCATAGAAACACAGACATAACCTCAACTAAGATTCATCCACACCGATTCTCTTCTTCAAATGCAATAATGCAACAAAATTTCATTTCGCGAGACCACTAAACCTCCAACCATAATTCTCCATAAATACCTACCACGAAGATCAAGCACCATTCTCTTTACCGTTCCAAGTGCACAGTCTAATTTCTCACACTTTCATCAACCACACTTTTAACTCCCTCTTCCATTCATCCGCCATTTCATCCCATCTACCGATCCACCTCGATCGTCGATTTGATTCCAGCTGTTAAATAAAGTATCCTTGGCACGTGACGCTTTACGATCGGCCATTACCAAGCGGTTTGGCTTGCCCCAGAATCGACCAAGGACCTCCTTCAGTGCCATTTTCCAGCAGCACCTCGGCTCTGGGTAATCCTCGCGG
>NW_016908540.1:1878380-1879303 GCF_001483705.2 Eufriesea mexicana | reverse complement strand
CGGTTCAGCCGTGTTTCTCCCTGCGAGTTCGAGCGGACCAAAGAGAATTACGCGTTAAATCGTGCGTTATCCTTCGGTATGACAAATCGGATTAAGATCCAACGCGAACAGTGGTCTCATTTGGGGGCCATGATTCGCCATGAAATCGCGGCGTTACGGCTTGGAGAGCAGCTCTCTTCGGATTAATATATCGCACCCTAGGTGTCGTTTTTACGGCCTCGTGGACTTATTAAACGGGGAAAATATTATCGTTTCTTTGAATGGGGTTTGGTCAAAGTCGATTCCATTCGGTTTTGTGCGGACAGAGAAGAATCGGCGCGGATGAAAGGGATTACCCCGCGATGGCGCTAGTCTCGCGGCTATAATCTCGATGATTTGTTGGTAATGGGAATTTGTTGCAAAGGAGACCGTGAATTATTGCGTGCTTATTGAAGAATCTCGTGAATAGGTATGGACTTGGAAATGATATTTCAGTCGGGTCTGATCGTGTTTATGGAGGTTTACGTGCTTGGTCCTTTTGCTGTGGCTCTTTTAAGGTTAGTGTGTTCGGGGTATATGCTTTGGACGGGATTATTGTTATTGATGGAAAATAATTGACTGTGGATGGAGTTAAGTGTGTAAATTCTATTGCGCGTTTTACGAATGTAATATATAATACTTAAATCTCAATGATAGGTATAAAGTAATATTTCTTTTGAGTTATTTTACTTTTTGAAATTTAATATTTAATATTTTATTTGATAGTTAATATTTGGTATTTAATATTCAATATTTCATTATTTCTTCGGGATAATAATCGGAGATAGTATAATTTTTATAACATATAATATATAATATTATAATAACATATAGCATAATTTTTTAACAGGATATTTTACTTTTTAAAATTTAATATTTGGTATTTTATTTGATAGTTAATATTT
>NW_016908540.1:1868462-1876637 GCF_001483705.2 Eufriesea mexicana | reverse complement strand
TATTTGGTATTTAATATTCAATATTTCATTATTTCTTCGGGATAATAATCGGAGATAGTATAATTTTTATAACATATAATATATAATATTATAATAACATATAGCATATTTTTTTAACAGGATATTTTACTTTTTAAAATTTAATATTTGGTATTTTATTTGATAGTTAATATTTGCTATTTAATATTCAATATTTAATTATTTCTTCGAGATAATGATCGGAGACAAATTTCGATTTTTCAGTTTGACAGAGACTAATAGTGCATGATGTTAATTATTAATGGCAAATTCAGAAGGAACTTTCATGGCTATATCTGAATTGAAATACAATAATATATATATACTTAAATGTCAATGATAGGTATGAAGTGATATTTCATTTAATATAATTTTTTAACAAGATATTTCTCATAATCTGTATTTATCTTTGAATATAATATTCTTTCGAGTTACTTTACTTTTCGAAATTTAATATTTAATATTTTATTTGATAGTCAATATTTGGTATTTAATATTCAATATTTAATTATTTCTTCGAGATAATAATCGGAGATAAATTTCGATTTTTCAGTCTGACAGAGATTAATAGTACATGACGTTACTTAATTATTAATAGCACATTAAGGAGGAACTTTTATGGGTATATCTGAATGGAAATATTACTTAAAAGATAACGTTCAATTTCTTGACATAAATGATTCTTGTTAGACGTTTATATAAATGTTAATCGACCACATTTGTATATCAAACGAAGACACTATACGTCATAAGGTTTTCGATAGCGCGGCTATTGAAGTAACATTTTCTGCTGTTTGTAAAATGAAGTAATTGGAAGATTATAGACTCAATGCTCCAACTGTTAATTAGTCTTCGTCAATGGTGTCTTGCATGCATGCAAAAGACAGATATACGAGGATTTATCGATACTCTGAATAGTACACATGTAATAGCTATTAACGTCATAGATAACATACATCATAGAAATTTAATATGCAAGAAAATTACGAATTGCCCCATATCGCAATTTGCAATGGTAAATAATGTAGAAGAATAAGGTGATACACTCGAGTTTTTGATTTAAAACGAGTTCTTATTCAAGAATAAAAATAATTTATGCTAATTCCATTGTCATGCGAGAAGATCTTTCAAACTTCAATGAAATTTCTTAAATATCAATTCATTAACTTAATTTTAGTTTGAGAAACTTTAAATTTACGAAACGTAAATTTGAATAATTTAATTAATAAAAGATATTTTAATTAATATATTTATTCTAATAAAATTTGTATTTATATGCAAATAAATTTTAAATATGACAATTTCTAGTGTAATAAATAGTATTAACTTAGTTTATTTTTTTATATTACAAAAAATATTTTACGAAATATATCTTACAATTGGTAGATATAATTTAATGAATAACATGAATTTAAGTATTCAAATCTTGGATAATATGATAATACATAAAATTTACCTGAATTTCCGAATCAGAGGAACAATCAGAATTCAATAGCATCTCTCAACCAGTTACAATAAATTGAAAAATAATAAATTTGGAAACGGACCGTATAAATATTACAAATTAAAAATTAATAAATTCAGTAAATTTCATTCAATGATACTTGCAAGTAAATTTGAAGAATAACCAAATTTCTCAATTTACAGAGAAATTTTGAAGTGACCAAGTAAATCCAAATTTCCACGTTATCTCACTGCAAACCAATTTTTTCCTATTCTTCGACATTTGTGAACGAGTCTCTGCTGAATTCCAGTATCGTGCCAGGAATACTCGAGCTCGTTGAAAAAATGGGGTTCGACACGTTCGCCGAAAAGCATGAGCGATTCCACGGAAGCCGTCCCCGTATCGACTGCTCGGAAATATGGCTGATCTATCCTGGTTGCTTAGGTCTGGGCGCAGCCGACCCGAGATGACCTCATTCACGCTCAAAAATAACTTACCGTCCGCCTAGCCGTCCTATAGATCACGATACGTCCAGTCGGTTTTTTCCCAAAAAATTTATCGACCACAGCAGAAAAAAGAAAAAGCAGAAAGGAAAACGTAGGATGTTAAATTGTGGCTGATAAAAGAGTTCAGGCGTGTATATCCCTGCACCAGAGACGCAAGTGTCGTGTGTCACGCTCTTCTAGTTTATATTATTTGAGAAATTGATTTCAAGGTTGCAGAAGAATTAGGTTTGGGACCATTAGAGATACGAGTGTAATTTTTCTTAATTTTGAAATTTTTAAAATCTATTATTTTGTTCCTTGGGAATGAAAATGAGGCTTGAAAGTGAAATGTAAATTAATTTATATTATTTATTAATTATTAACTATATTATTTGTTAATTTATATTATGAGAAACTGGTTTCAAGGTTCCAGAGGAATTAAGCTTGGGACCACTAGAGAAACGAGTGTAACTTTTCTTAATTTTTTAAAGAAAATCTATTATTTTATTTTTTGGGAATGAAAGTGAGATTTGAAAGTGGGATATAAATTAATTTATATTATCTGAGAAATTGGTTTCAAGATTCCAGAAGAATTAGGTTTGGGACCATAACAGAAACGTGTGTAATTTTTCTTAATTTTGACAGAAAATTTATTACTCTATTCTTTGGGAATGAAAATGAAATTTGAAAGTGAGATGTAAATTAATTTATATTATTTGAGAAATTGGTTTCAAGGTTGCAGAAAAATTAGGTTTGGGAGCATTAGAGATATGTGTATAATTTTCCTTAATTTTGACAGAAAATTTATTATTCTATTCTTTGGGAATGAAAATGAGATTTGAAAGTGAGATGTAAATTAATTTATATTATCTGAGAAATTAGGTTTAGGACCATTAGAGATACGTGTGTAATTTTTCTTAATTTTGGCAGAAAATCTATTATTTCGTTCTTTGGGAATGAAAATGAGGTTTGAAAATGCAATGTAAATTAATTTATATTACGTGAGAAATTATGTTTGTGACCATTAGAGATACGTGTGTAATTTTTCTTAACTTTTTACTGAAAATCAAGTTTTCTATTCTTTGGAAATGAAACTATGATTTGAAAATAAAATGTAAATTGAAGTTGGCACTTCCATTTCAATTTTGGATCTTTCTTTGTCTCATATCATATCACAAAAGCATAGGGTGTCCGATTTTAATCGTTAAGTGAAAATTACTCGTTAATTGCTCACTGAGAACGACAGACGTTTAAATACCATACAAGGGTCAACTTCGTTTTGACCTACCCAAACTACACAAAAATTCGTCTTATCAGAATCTTATCTTCTTCAATTCCTCGCATCGTTTATTTCATAAGGAATACACACACATGTACAAATATCTTATACAAAGTAAATTCCTATTATTTGAGAAAAGAGAAGACACGATCGTTTAACCCATGCTAAGTTTAGCGTTTATCTCTGTTAAAATTGTATTCGCAATTAAAACGTCGCATTCGTGACCATCGGGAGTGGAAAATTTGTGGAAACACGTAGAACGAATTATCCGAAAAGGAATGCGCGCGCTATAATGCCAAGATCCAGGTGTACCTATAGTCCAATATTTCCGAGCATCGATGAACTTTCCAGTCGTCGTTAAGGTGTCCGTTCCAGCCGGTTTACAATGGAAACGCATTAAGAATCGCAGGTAATATTGCGCGGGGTAAAATAGTGGTACATTGTTTTAATTTATAGCGGGACGAGAGATACGGCGCGGCAGCCGTAATGGCGGCGCTTGTCAACGCTCAGCCGGGAATTTCCTGCGTGCACACGTGCGTTACACGTTTCGAACAATAAAGGTCAAACGCGAAAAGGGTTTACGGTAGGCAACGGCCGGTTTCTCGTTGGCCCCAGTCCAATTGGTCGCCTCGTAAACTTTGATGGAATAAGGTCCCGGTGCTTGCACGCGAATCGCTGGCTTTCGCGTCCGAAATCTTTGGCAATGATCCGATTTCGATCAGGATGCGGCACACTTTTCACTCGGAGAGTCATAACTCGGTAAACGGGGAAGAAAAGACGAAATCGTGCGGTAATTTTGAACGGTTGTTTTAAAGGGGTGACTTCATCCTTTGAACTCCCTGGGAAAGGAACAAAATTTATTAACCCCTTGCACTCGAGAGGCGCCCTTCAGTCGCCATTTGATAAAATTTCGAAGCTCAATATTAATTAATATGTCAAATTTAAAATAATGTAACAGTGTATGAGGTATCGAAATTAAATAATTTTAATATATAACTATAGTAGTTAATTATTATAGGGTTTCTTATTTAGTGTTCAAAAAATATCGCCAGCCTTATAGCAGAAAATTTTTCAACTTGTACCCTTCTTTGGTCAAAAAATCGTCGAGTACAAAGGGTTAAGCTGTGTGGAGTCGGCAGAATTTGGAAAATTTTTGCAAGAAGAGAACTGTCTCCGCTTCTTCTTCGAAAATTGTTAATTCTATGACGAATAAGTGTGGTAATGGTTAACATAGATTTTTGTGATTACGAGAAATTAATTAGATTTATACTTAATATTTGTGTTTGATCATTTTTTTGTAATTAAATGAAGAATTGTTCTTATTGTTATTAATATTTCATCCATCACTAACACATAGGTCGGTTGTAATTGAGTTGTAATGGTGAAGATACGTGTGAGCATGTGATTGCAAGATATTAATTAGATTTGTGTTTAATCAATTTTTTGTAATTAAATATAGTTTGGCACTTAATATTTGTGTTTGATCATTTCTTGTAATTAAATAAAGAATTGTTCTTATTGTTATTGATATTTCATCCACCACTAACAATAAGTGGAGGCTTTGTCATTTAAATTTGGTAAAGGTACACCTCTATATGTTTCTTTCCTTTTTATGGAGTTATAGTAAATAAAAAATTGACAATTTTTAGTGCTGCAGATTTTAGAGCAGATTTTTGGGGAAGAGAATCGTCTTTCTTTTTCGAAAAAAGTTAATTCTGTGATGAAATAGTGGAAAATTTGTCTTTTTTTTTGATAAAGATACTCCCCTTTATATTTTTTCTTTTCTATGAAGTTATAGTAATTAAAAAATTTACAATTTTCGATTAATTCTTAATTTTGGTGTGTAGAGTATTAAGTTAGGCTTAAATTGAAACCTCCAATAATAATTCATAAGAATAATAATATTTATTTTCAACAAAAATGAACATCAATCATTTTGTCCTGTTATACAGAATAATAGTAAATTAATTATTATGTGATATTCTTTGATCAGTATCATAATTAACAAAAATGATAATAATAAATACACAAATCTTAAATTTGATTTTCTGATTCGAAACGAAGACAGAGTATTTCTATAATATATTAGAAAATACGTTTTCAGATGAAAAATACGAGTTTTCGGTTTTCATAAGAGTAATCTCGAACTTCTTACAGGAAGTGAACGTCGGTGACGATAATGAGAGGAATAATAAAATTCCTGTTGGCAGTTAGAATACTTCACGTTCCTTTAGATAAGCTGGTTCGACTATTCCGATTGCTTTACCCTTCGAAAGATAATTTTTATCATCTCCTGAGAGAAATACGACTAGAATGATTCGTGAGTGAGATATTTAGGAACTCGTAAAGAAAGGATAATTCAATTTTTTCAATCGCCTTCCACGGAAGTTTGTAATTTATCGTTTTCCAAAAAAGCTGTGTTAGTATGAACTCGAAACGCGAGATAATGGAGGTTTAGCTTTTGTTATTCTTCTTTTTCCTATTTTATCTCCTCCCTAGTTCATTTCTTTTCCTATTTTCCCATGAAATTACATGTTGTCTCGGGAAACGAAAGGTTCACGGATCGTTTCATCGATCGTTGGACTTCCCGTGTTTTATGTATTTCTTCTATGCAGAAGGTGAACAGGTTTTAGAAAATACTAAAATAATTCAGTTGCACGATTTTTTGGAATTTTGAAATAAATTCACGAGTTTCGAATTTTCATTTATTTCAATTCAAACTGGTGAATTTATACGAGAGATATCAATTGCTTTATATTTCGAAGAAAATCATGAATTATGAAATGAAATTAATGGCAACTAGAAAACATAACTGTGTTATAAATAAAAGTGCATTGAAGAATTTTAGGAAACTTGTACGAAGATAGGAATAATTAAAGTGAAACGAATTTCAAATATGAAATTCCGAATTATCAATCAATTTTAACATTAATCTCTATATACAGAAAACAAATTTAACAATTTAAAAAAATTCATAAGAAATTTATTAAAATAAAGGTAATTTCGATTATTAAAAAATGTAATTTTAAAACCAGAAAATTACATAATATTTACCAAACAATTTTAAAAATTGAAGGAGATTCTCACAAAGACAATTGCTATTAAAAAGTTACGAATAAAATGAAAAATAGTTTATGTCTAGAAATTTCAAAATTTCAGGAAACTTGGACGAAGATAGTAATAATTAAAGTAAAACGAATTTCAAATATGAAATTCCGAAATTGCGCGACATTTTAAAATCATCAATCAATTTTAACATTAATCTCTATATTCTCAGGAAACAAAAATTTAAGAGTTTAAAAAAATTCCCATGAAAATTATTAAAATGAAGGTAATTTCGATTCTTAAAGAATAAAGAATGTTATTTTAAAACCAGATAATATTTATCAAACAATTTTAAAAATTGAAGAAGATTCTCACAAAGACAATTGCTATTAAAAAGTTACGAATAAAATGAAAAATAGTTTATGTCTAGAAATTTCAAAATTTCAGGAAACTTGGACGAAGATAGTAATAATTAAAGTAAAACGAATTTCAAATATGAAATTCCGAAATTTCGCGACAGCTTAAAATCATCAATCAATTTTAACATTAATCTCTATATTCTCAGAAAACAAAAGTTTAAGAGTTTAAAAAAATTCCCATGAAAATTATTAAAATGAAGGTAATTTCGATTCTTAAGGAATAAAGAATGTAATTTTAAAACCAGATAATATTTAGCAAACAATTTTAAAAATTGAAGATTCTCACAAGGACAATTACTATTAAAAAGTCATAAATAAAATAAAACACAATTCATACCTAGAAATTTCAAAATTTCATCATTCAATTTCATCATCGAACCTTTCTCGATCCTAATCCCTTGCAACCTTGCACTTCACACTTTCCAATCACCAATTATCCAATTATCAATATCCTCGGCGATCATAACACGATCCTCCAATCAGCCAAGAACGAAAGCAAAAAGAAAAAGAGAGGAGAGAAACAGTGTCGATCAAACGATTCTCGAAGCGAGTATGAAAAAGGAGAAAAAAGACACGATACTCTCAGCACTGGCTCGCGTTGAAAAGGCAGTGGTGAAGTGGTGAAGACATTAAAGGAGCCACGCCATCAGCCAGCCTTAAGCTCCTCTCGAGTGGTCCTTTTAATGAAGAGCGAACGCAGATACGGTCTTCTTCGACGAAGAACAGGGCCATCCTTCGAATTGTTATTCCCTTTCTTCCGCCTGTTTCTCTTCTTTCTCCTTCCTCCGCGCAATTGCACCGTTGCAACCCCTTCTTCAACCCTTGTAATTAGAGGTACGCGGCTTTTCGTTGCTCGTGCAGCGCGATTCCGCTTCTTACGGTCGTGAAAACGCGCTGGAAACGTGTGATTATCCGGCCTTAAATTCTTCCGGGCTCTCCATCCACGAGCAAATTGCATTCGCCTGCGTGCCGCTCGCGAAATTCGTGTCTTTCCGCCATCAAATTCGCGCGAGCCAGCCGAACGAGGCCGGAATTACAGAGTCGCGGATGATTAGTGTCTCGCGAGGCGATCGAGCATCCTTTCACGATGATTTGTTAACTGCGTTTAGACTTGCGGCCCTGTTAGGTGAGCAGAATGTTGGTTTTGATGGAGTTGCTTCTTGGGCTCGGTTTATGAGTCGTTTGCATGGATTTTAGGCTGAAGTTGCTGTTTAATGAGCATATAATAATCGAGTTGGGATATTGACTAGGTTCTTTTAGTAATAAATCTAGGTGTTTTTTTTTAAATAATTAGTGAGTTTTTGGTGTTTAGAATTACGGGGTTGTTTGGTGAGCAGAATGTTAGTTTTCGCGATGGGATTGGTTCTTGGGTTCGGTTTATGAGTCGTTTGCACGGATTTTAGGGTGAAATTGCTATTTGATGAGCATATAATCCAGTTCTGATATCGACTAGATTTTTTTTAGTAATAAATCTAGGTGTTTTTT
>NW_016908540.1:1867030-1867842 GCF_001483705.2 Eufriesea mexicana | reverse complement strand
TTTTTTTTTTTTTTTTTTAGTTTTTGAGGATCGAGGAAATTTGGAGAATTCTCTGTGAAATAAAATAATATGGAAATAGAATTATTATGGTTATGATTTATGTTAGTGTCAGAGTATTAAATTTCAGCGAATTCGAAAAAATTGCGATATTTAAAAATCAATTGTTTCATTCATAATAAACCTATCAAGATCCAAATGGTGGGATTTTAATTTTTAGTTAGAAATTTCACATTCAGTGTTGTCACTTTGGCCACGTGTCTTTGTGATTTTTATTTATTGGAAAATTCAATTTTCAATATTTCCTCGTGTTCCATTTTTAAAAAATTTTTCTTATTTTATTTCTTCGTTTACTGGTCATGTGATCATAGTAGATTTAGTGTTAGCATTAGAACTATCAATCCAGTCAAAATGACCGATTTCAGACTTTTCCTTTCTGCGAGAACTAAGAACATATTCCTGCTTTTCAAAAAATTACTATTGATTCGTGTCGAGATAAAACTATAATTAATATTATCTATTAATATTACCTCTCGTATTAATTATACTTATCTTCATCGTACCGCTAAAATTACTATTATCCATCCCGCTATGTTTAAGTACTCCTTAAAAATTCTAAATTCTACTATTAACAAGAAAATGTTCAAAGAATCGAATTTTCTGAAAAAAGAAAGAAAAGTCCATCAAGAAAGAAGTCTAGAACATTTCTTCTAGCACACTTGACCACAGATCGCAATTATCAGAAAAATTTCTCTAACCAAAAGTAGTCCGCAACTCCTTCGCCCTCTGATCTCAACATTGTAACGTTGACTAAC